>NW_026000252.1:2034178-2038104 GCF_001458135.2 Marmota marmota marmota
TTTGTTTTAATTAGTTACACATGACAGTACAATGATCTTGACATATCATACATTTGAGTCAGATGGGATATAATTTCTCATTTTTCTGAGTGTACAGGTTGCAGAATCACATCGGTCATGCAGTCACGTATATACATACAGCAATACTAGTGTCTATTTTATTCTGCTACCCTTCCTATCTCCCCTTCCCCTCCCCTCCTCTCCCATCACTTCTCTCTACCCAATCGAATGTGACACATTTCTTTTTTTTCCCCCTCACATCATCATACCTATATTCTGTATAACAGTAAGGGTCTCCTTCCATCTTCCGTGCAATTCCCCTTCTCCCTCCCTTTCCCTCCTACCTCTCTTCCCTATCTAGAGGTAATTTTCTTCTCATGCTCTTCCTCCCTACCCCATTTTGAGTCACCCCCCTTATATCAGAGAAGGCATTCGGCCTTTGTTTTTTTTTGGGGATTGGCTAACTTCACTTAGCATAACCTGCTCTAATGCCATCCATTTCCATGCAAATGCCATGACCTTGTTATTTTTTATTTATTTTATCTTTATGTAGTGCTGAAGATCGAACCCAGTGCCTCACGCATGTGAGGCAAGTGCTCCCCTTCTGAGCCACAATCCCAGCCCCCAGATACAATTTTTAAAAATATTTTTTAGCTATAGATGGACACAAGACCTTTACATTATTTATTTATTTATATGTGGTGCTGAGAATCTAACCCAGTGCCTCCACATGTGCTAGGCAAGTGTTCTGCCACTGAGCTACAACCCCAGTGCCAAGACCAGATATTCTTAAGTGAAAAGGACATGAAGTTGTGATAATCAACAAACGTTGAGCTCTGTGACATCACTTTCTTTTGCTTTTTCTTCTAACTTCATCTTGGCTGAATATATTTTGTCAGTCTTAAAATGAGGTTTCTGTCCTAGGCATTCTGTTCCTCTCATTGTCAAGGCTTCAGTGACCACCCAGAATCAGATCTGGGACTTTGGCTTTAATACCTGATGTCCCCATTTCCCAGGGTATCCCCCCAAAACTCCTAAACTTTCATTTACAAAGTGAACTCATCTCCTTCTTTTATTTGTTGTTGTGGTGGTGGGCTAGGGGTTGAACCCAGGACCTTGTGCATGCTAAGCAAACACTCTACCAACTGAGCTAGATCCCCAGTCCTGAACTCATCTCCTTCTACCACCTTCACTGTTCTGTATATCACTTCCCACAACATTCTGTCTATCACTACCATCTGCTCCCCCTACTCTGTATTCAGCTGTTTTTGACAGAAATTCAGACCTCATTCTAAAAAGACTGCAAAGACTAAGGATAAATTGTGTGTTCTTCACAGTCAGATGACTCCAGGTGCTACTGCCTTCTAATTAAAGGAACTATCAGTAAGATTATCCATCCCAATCTGGCTGATTCTATATACAACCTGGACCCTAGAATCAGACTGCATTCCAGCAATAGCCTGGCTCTCCTACCTGTGGTTTATGTCATTTTGGACAAGTTATTTAATCTTTATGGGCCTCAGTTTCTTCATCTGAAAAAAAAGAAATATAGAAGTTTTTGCCTCAGAGGTTGTTGTATTAAAAAATGTATTACAGGTGAGAGATGTAGCTCAGCAATTGAGCACCTTCTTACCATACATGAAACCCTGGGTTTCATATTCAGCTCTGCAGAAAAAAAACAGACTTTATTTCATGAAAAGCATTAACACAGTGCCCAACACACAGGAAGCACTGATTAAATTGAGTCATTATTGTAGTTATTTATATTCTTTTTTCCTTTTGATCATTTTCTATCAACATTTTATTTATTTTGGGGGGTACTGGGGATTGAACTCAGGGGCACTCAACCACTGAGCCACATCCCCAGCCCTATTTTGTATTTTATTTAGAGAAAGGATCTCACTGAGTTGCTTAGGTCCTAACTAAATTGATGAGGCCGGCTTTGAACTCTCAATCCTCCTGGCTCAGCCTCCTGGGCCACTGGGATTATAGGCGTGCACCACGGCACCTAGCTTCTATCAACATTTTATTATAAACATTTCCAAACATAAAAAAGCTGAAATATGTTGAGAGCCACAGCCAGTCGGAATGGCCCTTGGCATTTTGCCAGAAGGAATGGTTGAGCATGACGCCAGCGAGCCATTAAGATGATGATAATTAAGTTAAGCTGTGTATAATTGCTGTGACTGGATGATGCTGGATTGAAATAGGCTGTGTATTCAGTTGTATATGGACCCCTGCTGTCCAGCAGTGGGGCGGCTCCTGCTGCCTGGGCGCCCGCTACTTTTGAGTTCTCGTGGAGTTCCGGTTGAGCTCTCGCGGGGATTCCTGGAGTTTGCATTGGTTGGTGAAGTTCCGGTGGAGGGAGTTCCGGTGGGTGGGTGGTGTTCCTGGAAGGGCCGCGTGGGTGGCGTTTGTGGGAGTTCGGGCAATAAAGGAGTTCCTGTTTGAACCTACAAGTGCCTCATGGCGGCTTGGTTATTTTGTGCCCAGCCAGACTGCGGCAGAAATAATTGTACAGTGAACATATACAACCCTACCACCTAGATTCTATGTTGTTAACAACTTGTTATATTGGCTTAAGTAATATCTATCCATCCACCCCATGATCCATCCATCAGTCCATCTTATTTTTAAACACTTATTCTAAAATATTCATTATTAATATTTATTATTAATATTAATTATTAATTATTATTAATATTTATTTAATATTGCTTTAGATGGACACAATATCTTTATTTTTTATTTTCCATGTGGTGCTGAGGATTGAACCCAGTGCTTCATGCATGCTAGGTGAGCACTCTACCACTGAACCAGAACCCCAGCCCCCATCTTATTTTTTATGCATATCAAGTGAGTTACAGCAACAGTTCACTTTACCCATAAAGACTTCAGCATGCTTATAGTTAACTGGAGTTCTATATTTGGGCTTCTTTGTGGGTAAAATTAACATATGGCGAAATGTACAAATTATAGATATATCTTTTGATGAGTTTTGACCAATGCATATACCCCATGTAACCCAAACACCATTAGGATATAAATTTTTTTTAAAGAGGGAGAGAGAGAGAAAGAGAGAGAGAGAGAGAATTTTTTTAAAAAATTTTTTAATATTTATTTTTTAGTTTTCGGTGGGCACAACATCTTTATTTATGTGGTGCTGAGGATCGAACCCAGTGCCCCGTGCATGCCAGGCGAGCGCACTACCGCTTGAGCCACATCCCCAGCCCGAGAGAGAATTTTAATATTTATTTTTTAGTTTTTGGTGGACACAACATCTTTGTTTGTACGTGTTGCTGAGGATCGAACCCGGGCCGCACGCATGCCAGGCGAGCGCGCTAGCTTGAGCCACATCCCCAGCCCCAGGATATGAAATATTTCCATCACCCCTGAAAGTTTTCCCATGCCCATAGATAGTTACAGTTATGACTTTCCCACCTTTCCAAGAGGCAACTACTGTTCTGTTTTTTTTCTCCTGCCAGAGATTAGTTTACTTTATTATAGAACTTCATATAGATGGAATTATATGTATGTATGTACTGGTGAAAAAATTGCTGTTATTTTAATTTGCACTGATTACTACTAAGGATGAACTTTTAAAAATTTATCACTTAGGAATTCTTTGTGTGTGTGTGTGTGTGTGTGTGTGTGTGTTGCTAGGGTTACTCTATTACTGAGCTATATATATTCGTACACTTTTTGTTTTTTTAATTTTGGGACAAGGTGTCACCAATTCATCAAGGTGATTCAGTCGGCTTTTTTACTGCTGTGACCCAAAGTGCTGACAAGAACAATTTTAGAGGAGGAAAAGTTTATTTGCGAGCTCACAGGTTCAGAGATCAATTCATAGCCAGCTCCATTCCTCAGGGCTCAGGACAAGATGATCAGGAAGCAGAGACTCCACTGCCTGATATAAAAGATAC
>NW_026000252.1:2038219-2048645 GCF_001458135.2 Marmota marmota marmota
TCCATCCAAGCCCTTAAAGTTCATGGGCTGGAATTGTGGCTTGCCTAGCACGGGCGGGACCCAGGTTCAATTCTCAGCACCACGTAAAAAAATAAAAGGCATTGTGTTGTGTCCATCTACAACTAAAATATAAATATTTTTAAAAAGTTCATGCTCATCCCCTAATGCAAAATACATTTAGTCCATTTTCAAGAGTCCCCATAGTCTCAACAGTTTTAAGATTACCCAAGAGTCCAAGTCCAAAGTCTTCACTGAGTCTCAAGGCTAACTCTAAAGTGTGAGCCCCTGTAAAAATCAAAAGCAAGTTACATATGTCCAATATATAAAGGTACAGAATAAACATTACCATTCACAAAAATAGGGGGATAAAAAGAAGAGATGGGACCAAAACAAGACTGAAACCCAGCTGGGCAAACAAGTCCTGTAGTTCTATATCTGGCATCTGGAGCACATGGCATTGTGACGTTCTCTCCAAAAGGCCTGTGTGGCCATGCCCCTCCGCCTTCAGTTGCAACCCGTGTGGCCTTTCCGATGGTTTGTCTCTCCCCATTTCCTGCAGTTTCCCTGGGATAATGCCCCATGTTACTGGCATTTCTTAATCTTGGGGGTTTCCTCAGCAGCAGCTTTGGCTTCCTCCTCACATCTCCAGGCATCATTGTCTCAGGGGCTGCCTGCAGGGACTCTGACCCTGCTGCACTTTGCCTGGACTCCAAGACTTTCCTTTGAAGTCTCGGTGGAAGCCTCCATAACCCCTTAATTTCAGTATCCTGCAATCCTGTACCACGTGGCTGATGCCCAGGTGTGCCACCATCTGGAGCAGTAGCCAAGCCTCCAGGGATGCTGGCTACAGAACTCTGTGAGAGCCTGGGTGGCTGAGCAGGCTGCATAGTGCAAGCAGGGTGCCCCACTGTTTTCTTCTCAAAGGATTTTCTCTCTTGAGCTTGGGGTGGGGATGGTCTTGCGGATTCCTGGGATACTCTCAAGCCATCTTTCTCACCTTCTCTGGGAAAAGTCTTTTGCATTTCTTTAGTGGCAGTAAAGTCTTTAAAAACTGCAACTTCCTTAGCCCCAGTTTCAATCTGGCCTTTCAAATCAAAGTTTTTCAAATCTTTTTGCTCTGATTTCTGTTCCTGAATATCACAATAAACTTGGCTAAAAGCCGCCAGCAGTATCCAGGCCACATCCTGAATACTATGTTGCTTAGAAATTTCCTCTGCCAGATTAAGAAGACCATCATTTTTAAAATCAGCCTCATAGAAAGTGTCAGGACATGGGCAAAATGTAGACAATGTCTTAGCCAGAATGTAACAGGCATGGCCTCTAGTCCAATTGCCAATAGAGTCCTCTTTCTCCTCTAAAACCTCAGGAGCCCTGTCTTCGCAGTACACAGTTTTATAGACATTCTGGTCTCCTGAGCTCACACCAGAATCGCCCATTAAGCTCCACTTACAAGAAGCTAAATCTTCTCCAGCTTGCATTGCTAAACTTTCCAAAATTCCACAAATTTCAAAAAATTTCAAAAGCTTCTGAAGCACACGTTCAGGTTAGACACAGCAATGACCCCACTTCTCAGTACCAATTTCTGTTTCAGTCAGCTTTTTTGCTGCTGTGACTAAAAGACCTGATGAGAACAATTATAGAGGAGGAAAAGTTTCTTTGGGAGCTCAGTTTCAGAGGTCTCAGTCCATAGACAGCCGGCTGCACTCCTGGGGGCTCCAGGTAAGGCAGAATATCATGGAGGAAGAGTGTGGCAAAAAGAAACAGCTCACACGAGGATCAGGCGGCAGAAGGAGAGGCCCCACTCCCCAGATACAAAATATATACCCCAAAAGGCACGCCCCATGCTCCCTTCCTCCAGGGACAGGCTACCGGTTTTCCATCATCACTCACTTAATCCCTATCAGGGGATTAATTCATTGATTGGGTTAAGGCTTTCACAGCCCAATCATTTCACCTCAGAAAGTTCTTCCTTTGCGAAAGTTTTTCTTCTTGTGAGCCTTTGGGGGACACATTGAATAAGAATAGTCAACAGTCAGCGGTCAGCCTGTAGAAGCAATGGACCCCAACTGAGGTCTCGTTCAAATGCAGAAACCACACCTGTAGACTAACCCCCAGAAATATCCTAAAGCACCAACAAGGTCTATTTCAAATGTAAAAGACCTTGCTACTCACCTGTGGGACGCCTTGGCCAACTCCTTTGTCTCAGAGGTGGGAAGGTGGGTGTGAAACCAGATGGAAGTTTATGAAGGCATTATCCTCATTATTTTTTCAATGCCTGTTTTACACAGTCTTTGATTAATGATTTTGGTGCTGTTTCCAGTGCCTGTTTACACAAAAATGTTTTTTTTCTGCTGTCTCCTACTGCATGGGCGCAGTTCTCTCTCTTCTTGCTTAAATAAATCCTACTGCATTTACTTTTCCCTTCTGTGATTGTCCGTGGAGTTTATTCTTCAAAATTTGCAAGACCAGAATCCAGAAGGAAATTGTTGAAGTGGAGAAGTAGTCTCATCTCAAAACTATGGTTCCAACATCACATCCAAACCGTAACACAAGGCTAGCTTCGAATTTGCAATACTCGAATGGAATCGCTCCTTCCAAGTCATTGGGTTTACAGTGTGTGTCATCCCACCAGTCATCACTTAGGAATTTCTTATTATGTTATATTATTTTGGCTTAGTATCTAGAGGCACAAACATATGGACTTGCTTCTGGGCTTACTAGATGCTTAACTTTTCTGAGATTTATTTTCTTCTTCCTTGAAATGGAAAAAAATAATAGGCTAATCTCACCAAAGACTACTGTCTTACAGCATTGTGAAAATCATGAGATAATGCATGTAAAGCCTTGATTATTGTAGGGTCTGAAACATAGCATATACTCAATGAATGTTAGCCATTATTATTATTGTTTAGTTCTTATATGTGCTCTTCCTTCAATATCTCATTCCTTTATGAATTTCTCCCCTCTATTCAAACATCACCTTATCAGTGAAATCTTTCTGATCTTCATATTTTAACATAGCCACCAATGCCAGCACTATTTCCCTACCTTGCTATACTGGGTTGAATTTTTTCCCCTGAGAATATATATTCAAGTCCCAACCCTAGAATCTTGGTAGATAGGATCCAATTAAGATGAAGTCATACAAATTTAATGTAGGCCCTCAATTTAATGATGGGTGTCCTTATAAGAGAGGAAAACAAGAAACACACCCACACACTGAGGGAAAGTGCTTTGTTATGATAGAGGTGGTGACTGAAGTTGATGCATCTACAAGTCAATGAATGCCAAGGAGTGCCTGTAACCACTGAAGGCTAGGAAGATGCAAGGGGGGATAATTGTCTAAAGAATTTAGAGGGAGAGCCAGGGACATAGTTCAGTTGGTACAGTGCTTGTCGGGCATGCACAAGGCTCTGAGTTCAATCCTCAGTACCACCCGGCCCCCCCAAAAAAGAAAAAGAAAAACAAAGAATTTAGAGGGAGCATGGCCAGGTGGATATTTTGATTTTGAATTTTTAGCCTTCAGGACTATGAGAGAATACAAATCTGGTGGGGGTTTTTTGAGGGGAGGAGTAGCATACGGGGCACTGAACCACTGAGCCACATCCCCAGCCTTATTTTGTATTTTATTTAGAGACAGGGTCTCACTGAGTTGCTTAGGGCCTCGCTTTTGCTGAGGCTGGATTTGAACTCGCAATCCTCCTTCCTTCAGCCTCTGGAGAAGCTGGAATTACAGGTGCTCAGTGCCATACTCATCTTGAATTTTATTTTGATGTGTGGAATGAAGGAGAGCTCTAGCTGTTTGCTTCATCCATTTTTTCCCCAAAATAGCTAATCAATTATCCCAGCAACCTTTATTGATTAATCTATCTTTACCAATTTGGAACAGCACCTTAATGATACTCTTAATATTTATATATACTTTAACCAGTAGAAGAGAACAGAAATCTCAGCAAAACATCCAATTTTGTATTAGCATCCTTTTTAAAATTCTACTTTTAATAAGTTTTAATATATGTTAATACAACTTTTGTTTATGATTCCTTCTTTTCTCAATTTTGTCTTGACTATTCTTCCCCTGTTATTCTCCCAGTTGAACTTTGAAATTATAGTGAAGTTTGGAAACCATCCCTTTGACACATTGGTTGTAATTGGGTTAAAATGTGCCCATTTGTTTATAGGACCTCATTCTGCTTCTTTCCTGATTCAAATCCCAGCAGGAAAATAGCCCCCTGGCTCGCTTCTGGTCCAGTGTTCTCCAAGCCAGCCTGTTAGAGAGAGGTCTTATATAAAGGAATACATTTTGGGTTCTTTGCTTGAAAATGTTGACTTCTCTTCCCAGTCAGGACAAGGTTCTGTAATCTGCTCCTGGCCTATGTGGATCTCCTAACAGACATCAAATATTCTGAACCAAATGCAGATCTTTCTTTGTTTTTATGTGGTACTGAGGATCAAACCCAGGGCCTTGTGCATGCCAAGAACATACTTTATCACTAAGCTAAAAGCAGTTCTTTCGAAAAGCATGTTTTCTTCATTTGCTTTTTTTTAATATTTATTTTTTTAGTTTTAGGTGTACACAATATCTTTATTTTATTTTTATGTGGTGCTGAGGATCAAACCCAGTGCCTCATGCATGCTAGGCAAGTGGTCTATCACTGAGCCACAACCCCAGGCCTTCCCTTGCTTTTCGCAAGTAACTTTGCCTAAAACATCCTTCACTGGCCTCTTTGCCTGCCTTAACTCTCCTCAGTCCCCCTCCTCTGACACTGCCTATGAGTATTTCCTGACCTAGTCACAGGCCATTTCCAGCCTGGGTTTCATGCCTTCCTCTCTACCTCCAAACTTCTAGAACAACATTTATCATATTGGTCCCTAGTTATTTATCAAAACTGTGAGCAAGTCTCTTCCTGGACCTGTTTTCTCAGCTAATAAAGAATAAAGCTGAAGTAGGACCTAGAAGTAAAGGTTCTTTTAGGAAAATAATTATATAATAGCTTCATCCATTTATGTCCCTTGTTTCAAAGTTAGAATGACTAACAATTGTACCCCAAATTTCTTCCAAGACACCATGACTGGTCTAATGTCACAGTGACTCTTGTCTAGGGGGAATTAATACCCATACTGATGAGCTTGGAAAATTGTGGGATATTAAAGTAAATCAAAGGCAAAAATTATTCCTAGTAGTTCTTCTACTGAATTTATTGTAATTCTTTGAACACAAGTAAGCTATATGCAGTATATGTATTGTTGATTTTGCTTGTATCTGATAGTTTGAATTACTCCATTCCCAAATTTTCTAGTCAAATGACTTAAGTGCAAGACAGTTGTAGAATTATTTGATAGCTGAGGAAGAAGCCAGGGTATCTTGCATGCTAGGCAAGTGCTCTACGACTGAGCTATATCCCCCAGTCCCTGGTATGTTTAACAAAAAGAAAATCCAAAATCAGCATACTATGGTGATGCAGCCACATCAATGTTTATAGCAGCTCAATTCACAATAGCTAAAGAAACTGTAGAACCTAGATACCCTTTGATAGATGAATGGATAAAGAAACTGTGACATACATACACAGTGAAATATTACTTAGCATTAAAAGAGAATAAAATTATGACATTTGTAGGTAAATGAATGGAGTTTGAGAATATAATGCCAAGTGAACCAAAGGCCAAATGTTCTTATAAGCAGATGCTGATCCATAATGGGGGGAGGGCATGGGAAAAATGGAGGTACTTTGGACAAAGGAGAAGGAGAGGTGGGGAGGGGGCATGTTGGCAGGAAAGATGGTGGAATGAGACAGTAATCATCACCCTAGGTACATTTATGACTGCACAAATGGTATGATGCTACATTGTATACAACCAGAGAAATGTAAAGTTGTGCTGCAATTGTGTACAATGAATCAAAATGCATTCTGCTGTCATAAATACCTAATTATAATTAATTAATTAAAAAGGGAAAATGCAAATTTTTGAGGCTAAGAAAGTCCCTGAGATCATCAAGTTTGGCCCTGATTTTAGATGAAGGAATTGGAACTCTTACCAGGCAGAACAGCCTCCCCTGAGGAACACAGCCCTTGCACATATGCCTATTAAAAGTGGAAGCTGCAGTAACTGTCTGCATACTAGCCACCTCAGGTAAATCACCAGTGAACCACACAGACAATAAACTTGTATTATTAAAGCGGAGGTTTGGGGGTGTTAAGGATTATAACAAATAAGCTTTAATCCCCTCTTTTACTGAGCTACTTTATTGGAGGGGAGGGAGACCTTTGCTTTGCTGCCACATCAAACTGAACTATGATTAGGTACCAACAAAGTAGTAAGCATTAGACAGCACAGGAAATATCTGTAGAGTTCTTTATGTTTGTATAACTGCCTCAAGCATTAGTCACTTTAAAAAAAAAAATCACACACACATACTTAATACTGCAAGACAGAATTTACTACCCTGTCTCTTTTCATTAACATTTCACTTCATCAGTAACAATTAAAATCCATTCCCCACCCCCCAACCACCACCACTGCCACCAAAGAGAACTTGCTTAACCCACATATCCTTGGGGTAGACCAATGTTATCACTGTTGTTCTCCTAATGAGGAAATGGGAGCCTTAGGCAACTAGCTGAAGGCTAAAAAAGTGTTAATTCAGTCACATAGCTTCTCTTCCTGATTAATTTGGACCTATGTTATGAGGAAAAATTAAAAGGGTATCAAAATTAGAAAATTCCATAGCACCAGGAAATAAAAATGACACATATTGGTATCATCTTTAGTTTGCCAGCATCTCGGATGAAAACCCAGTGCTCATGGTGGCAGACACTAAAAACACCACATGCTAGTCTCCCCTCCCCCACCTGTCCCCACCAAAGGCATGACAAGTTAGGCTTATGGACTACACTAAAATATGACACAACTATGAAGTGAAGGAAGGCTTGCCTAGAGCTCCTTTAGACCCACTGAAGGATTCAAAGTGCCTTACCTAGATGGCACCAGGCCAAAGAAACTTGAAACGCTGTTATTAATTCCCTTTGTTTCAAACAACTAACTAGCAAGACATGGAGTAATTTTGGATTTAGGTTTCTCACCCTAAATCCTAACAGTAAGCCCATGTCCAGGTTTCCATCTACTGCCCTCCCAAAGCAAGGTGACATCTTTCTCAATGAGAAAAGTGATAGAAGGACCAATCTGGAAATCAAGCTTAAATGGAGAAATCCATTCTTCTCTCCTGTTTCATCTCAAAATGTGTCCACCTCCTCAAAGGATTACAACTTTGCATTCCTTCCATAAGAATGAGCATTATTTTGCCCAAATATAATTTATAAAATTCCCCAAACCAGCTGTTATGTTGCTTTATGTAGAAGCAAACTTAAAACCAGCTATTCCCAAGTTTTCTCCAGGACCTCCCCCACCAAGAGATATTTTTAAATTCCTCTAGCATTGTTAATCTTAAAAAAAAAAAGGAGCCCAGTTTCCAAATCTATAAATTTATTTTGCAAATGAGGTCTTTTTACATTCAATAACATTAGATCACTCAAAGTGTCAAAACATTTCTCAATTTCAAATACATTTTATTTAAAAACATTTTTAAAAAATCAAATACCTTTCAAAGCATTTAGCAGCAATAATTAGAGAAAGGATTTTACCATCCTACATTAATACTGGCCAAGAATGTTGCCAACAAAGGTCCTGCGGTTTACAGATGGATACCGTGCAATTTTTCTCCTATTATACTAATCAAAATTGCATCGTGATCCACCCGACAACAGCAAAACAGGTCACTTTACAACTTATAAACCAAAACTTACAACTTATACAAATTAAAATAAGGTGATAAAATCCTCCTTTCTTCCACAGGCCGGGACAAGTGCAATACTTTACATATAACACAAGTAATGCAACAAATCCCCACCCATGGATGAATGGGCACAAACGCTGAAGATGCCTGTGAAGGTGTCCACAAAGATGTGGAAAGCACACATCACGGTCAGTTTTGCATGGATTTGCACAGCTATGTATACATATATGCTGAAATGCAAACCTGCAAAACTAATCGTAAGTAGCAGTGTCTGTGAATACTCTCTCTATAAACTAGAGATCCATTATCCAAGAGTACTGAAAGTGCCCACACTACAGTAGAGTGATGCCAAAACTACCTGCACTATGAGCACTTTGGTACTACTAGGACCCAATCTTATCTTTTGTATACAATTGTACACACAGTCCCCACCATCTGTTCCTAACAAACAAAAGAACAAAAACCAAACCTTTGAAAAACATGTCCTATTCAAGTTGTTACTCAAAGCACACTTTTTAAAATGTTGTATATTAGGCAGCTTGTGCCAGAAGGGGCATTTAGGGCAGTAGATTCTGAACTGTTTCACTAACTGCACTAGATGCACCTTAGCACAAGAGACACATTATAAGGAGCAGCTCAAAAGCATCCACAACTTAATTATGCACAAACTACAGTCTCTGTAGCCATTGATTAAATCACCATGGTAATGTAAGAAGTGCTTGCATTGCAGTAGATTTCAAAAAGCTACCTGCACTGTAAGCACTTTTACATGGCCAAGGCCTATTCCATAGCATAATTTTTTAAAGTCTTCTATAAGCTCTTCTTTTCCATCCACACAGATCTATGCAGCCTCACCTGGTTGAAAGAAAAACATACACATTAGAAAAAAGTAAACTACTAATATTCTTGAGATAAGCTTTCCTTTGGCTTTGAGTCCAGTCTAGATTTTGCAGTTTCAACCAAATCCTGAGAAATATTAACAATCTTAATTATTTACACAGAATCAAACACACATAATGCTGGCAATTTAAGAAGTCTGATTCTTAAGTATAAGCAGATTTAGGACTTCATCTAAGAAAACATGTTATGTGCACCCAGCAAATTTGCAGGACCATTATATCTACCCTGATTTTATTTATAAAAGGCATATTCAGAGAAAGAAGCATATAAAAATCAGGGTAAGTATTTGAGTCCTCAGCTCATTCAGAGCTTTTGGGATCCACACAGAAAGTGACTGTGTTAGATTAAATGAATATTCCCTGCCCCCACCCCATTAATAGAAAATGAGAGAAATTTTAGAGCTGGTTTAAGAAATACAGCCTTACGCTCTTCACATAATGCACAGATGGCCTAGAGATGTCACATTTTGATCTATTTCAAAGGGCTCTACTTCTGTTTAAACATTTATGGACCCATTTTCTCCATTAAACCCAAAGAAGGCAGATTAGCTCTTCTTTCCTTCATGTCATTATCTTCCATAAGAAAACCTTCTCTCATTTCCAAGTGCTTATTTTACCTAAGAACATGCAGCTAGGAAGGGAGCCCCTATTTGAAAAATGGTCACAAGGTTCCCCTACCTCTTCCATGATGGGGTAAGTTTGACCAAAAAAAAAAAAAAAAACTCTTCAGGGACAAGTAATTTATGTTGGATTTTGGTCATTGTATCCTGTGGCCACTAAGCTAGTCTTAAAACTCTTCTAAAAACTCAACTGATTCTTGAAAATTATACATAAATATGAAGTCAGTTTTAGAAGGGAAAATAGATTTACTACACGAGTAAGTATAATATCCTCTTGAAGTGGGTTTCTATTCTATGCCTGTATTAAAAAATTCCAGGGGCTGGGGTTGTGGCTCAGTGGTAGAGCACTCACCTAGCATGTGCGGGGCGCTGGGTTCGTTCCTCAGCACGTACCTTTACTTTATTAAAAATAAAATAAAGGTATTGTGTCCAAGTACAACTAAAACAAAATATTTTTTAAAAATTCCAAAGTTACCCAAAATGCGTAGCATTTGCCCACTCAACTTGGGAAAACTGAGCCTTCTGCCTGTCTGAGAGCATGCCTTCTAGTTATTACCTTTAATTAACCATTCATCTGATACAGTCATGCAGCAGACACTCCAACCTCTTTAAATTGCAAAAAGAAAAGGAAAAAAAAAACCTTTTCCTTTTCTCTTTGTGAATCCTTTGGGTCTCTTCCCATGTCTCTCTCACCCTTACCTACGGTTCGGGTTGAAGTCCAGGAGTCGCAGCCGGCGCGCACGGGGTGTGCTCCAGCTGCTCACACCACGCGCTCTGGTCCTCGTGCTGCCGCAGCAGCCGCTGAGATTAAAGAGAAAGACACAAAGCATCATGGGAAACGGAGTTCTCCATTCAAAGCACCAAAAACGCGCCAAGCCCACGCCTCCCTCCCCCTCCATTCTCCGGTTGGTGGGAGAGAAGCCAAGGGGGAGGGGAGTCCTTTTTCCCCGTCCACGTGCACCCCCTCATTCTGCACCCCACAAAAGTCATCCAGGAACCTAAAGGCCAGCGGTGGAGGACAAAAAGGGGATAATTTCCCGCGTGTTCCCCGCTACCCCTCAACTGCACTGTGGTGCTTTGCTCAAGTCCCGCCCGCTCCGTCCCCTCCCACC
>NW_026000252.1:2049523-2078667 GCF_001458135.2 Marmota marmota marmota
GCTAGATTGAAAGTGTTTCTAAGGCCCGAAAAGGAAAGAAATACATACACAGCATGTTCTCTCTATGTATATGTGAAAGTTTTAACCTCTGGCACCTTGTGCTACTGTTAGGAGGGTTTCGCATTTGCCAGGCGCCTCCCTCACCCACTAAATCAGGGTTTCTTGGCAGGTATCCTTAACGGTAGCAGCCACCGAGTATAAGCACAAATGCTCAGAAGATAGGGTGCAATTATCTTCCGTTTTCCTCTCATTCCACAACTAATGAGAACCAATTGAGGGTGGGCTGCTTAAAGGCCAAAGACCAAGTGTACTATGAAACGATGTCTTAAGTCTAAGATGCACAATCAACATGGAACTAAGCACACTCTGCTTTGAAAATTGGACAAAATGAGACAGTGAAGATTATACCTTCTCCACTTTCCTGGCAGACATGAGAACAGGAGGGGTTGGGGGAACGTGGGGGGGTATAGGAGACTAGGTTTACACATCAGAGGACAGTGACGGGCAAGGTCCTGGTGGCGCGGGCAACGGAAAGCAAGTGGGGGTTAGGAAGGAGAGGTGGGGTGCAAAATTAAGCCAGACCCCTCCTTCCCTACTATTGTTACAGTGGGTGATTTTGGCAGCTCAAAGCCCAGAAGGGGACAAGGGCGCCATGTGATTCTCAACCTGGTGCACAGTAGTAGCTCAGGCATACGTAGTACAAAAAGACTGGCCTCGCCCATCCCTGGCCCGCGATGGAGCCCAACCTGAACAACCAGCGCTCCTCAGGAGTCAGCGGTGGATTGTAATAAAACTCACATTCATTTCTCCTACAGGAGTTACCAACAGGTGGGCTTCCTCTCCTTTTCATAAAACGCACAAAAAGACTTTACAGTCCACTCTGACGCATCTGCCTGATACTTTCTGGAAACTACGCAGTCCGAAGTTTACTACCCAACCAGATCCCTTCTATGAGACTGCACCGACTGCAATGCAACTTTCGACCTTTAATGGTAACGACTAGCAGTGGAAAGAACAGGAGGAGGAGGAAAGAGATCTCAGACCCGACTTTAAGAGACACTATATTAAAGCAAGATAAGAACAGTACCTTTGAGCTCAAGCAAAACCTGGCGTTAAAAAGGGGGGGGGGTTGCGAAAGTGGCGCGAAGATAATATCATGTGATCCGACCCCAGGGCGTCTCCTTCCCCTTTTGCCAAACTCCCCTCCCCCCGAAAAAAGGGTGGGGGTTAGGGAGTTACATCCGCTCCTCACAAACTATTAGCATAATTAATTGTGTCCTGCAGCTGCAGCCAGAGCTCTCGGTCAATGAGTAAACATATCCTCGTCCTCTTCACCTTCAGAACAAAAAGACCCATTACCCTGATTTTGAAAAATATTCCCAAATAAATTTCTCATTATGATCAGAAATCTTAATTTGGCATTCTGACATAACGTTATGTGTCTTGTTTCGACAGATAGAAGAGAGTTGGAAAACATGAAATCGTCCTATTAAAAGGGAACAAATAGAAGTAGCTCCCTCAAAGTGAAATATTTCAGTAGAGGCTTTCAAATGGAAATACCATGTCTAAGGACTACACCAGCTTAAAATTTCCAAAAGTTTTAACAGTTCATTAAACAAGATATCCTCCCAGAGTCTTCCTAGTCACCCCCCCCAACTCCCACCCCTCTTCCCACCCCTCCTTCCCCTTTAAAGCCAGAACAATACCCGGAATAAGGTATTTTGAGATTGCTTTACCAGGATATTTTCTTGTTCTTAACTTTTTTAAGGCTTGCAACATATAGAACGTCTTGGTCAAGTTCCCAACAGACGAAAATAATTTATTCCATCTCAGTACCTGTGTAGTGCAAGGTAGAATTAAGTACAAGATATAGGTTATAGGAAACTAGGGCATTTTGATATACTAAGTGATTTATTTTTATCTTTTTCTTTTGGAGAAAAAAGTTTAATCATCAGCTAAAATACCTAGAGAGTCAGGGGGAAAAAAGCTAAAAGAACAAAGCATTTCACAAACACCACCACCCCCCAAAAAAAGTCAGAATAACTAACAGCTCAAAGAGAAGCACGTGATCCCTTCATGCTTTAAAACTTGTGGTCATGCTGAGGCTAAAAGCTAAGAGCTTGTGACCCCGCAACCCTGTCCCCTCCCCCAGACCACAGCCCAGGGCTTACGGCTCCAGGCTCCCACCAGGCTCCTGTTTGCTCCCAGTATTGTGAGACAAACAATACTTCAGCATTCTACAAAATAAAGGAGCCACAACTCCTAGCCCCCAGTCACATTATTTATGCCCAGATTGACCAATGTTTGTATGTGTGTGCGTGTATACATGTATATGTATATATTTGTCCTATAGAACACATGCCTACACAGAAGCCCAGATGTTCTCTAAGAACGTGTGAGAAAGGTACAAAAACTGGCCAAAGGAAGGAAGAATGTGTTATCTTTCATTCATGAGCCTAAGAATTCTCATCACAATTTTTAATTCTTGCCACAATTTGAGTTTATGGTGGATTAAAATAAAACAGATACCCAGCAAAGTATCCTACTTAAAATAAAGACACTTTAAGCTTTTATTTTCCTGAAAAGGGAAGGAGGGATTCATCTGCATTGACCTCTAGACTTAATTGTGCCATGTAAAGCAGCAATCTCAAGCAGTTTGGGTTTTAACACCTTTAAAAATACCAGTAATTGACATTTTACCCAGTTGAGAAATCATTTCACTTGATTTAGAAATAATATTAAGTTGCTCTGTTAAATCTAATGATTTGTATCTTAGAACAAAAAGGTCCCCATGGAAACCAGAAAGTAATTTAAGAGTATTATGTTCCTCACACAACCAGAATAGAGCTTTTGTTCTATGTGTATTTACTACTTTAAATTTTTGGACTACACTTGCAGTTAAGGTCTCTTACACTCTCATTTTGTCCAGGATCGAAAATTCAGTATTCTACTGAAATGTGTGTTTTGCTACATTTGTGTAATTCTGTGTTTGTGTGTGCCTGTGTATGCCCAGGAGGCCTAGAACAAAGCCAGCAGGTCAGAACACTCACTGAACAAAATGGGGCAGGGGTCCCAAGGAGAAAATATTTCAAATACTGTTTTGCTATTTGATCCTAGAGCAGGAACTGTGATTTCATTAGAATTCTAGAAAGCTCCTCTTCACTAACTATGATTTTGTGAAAAACTGAGTATTCCTTCATTTACAAATACTGCATGGTTTTTAAATGAATCAGTCTTGATTTGAATGACAAGAATATTAACACAACTCAACCTGAAACAATTTTTGAGTTTTTTGGTTACCAAGCCTTAATTTGTTTATGAAAACTGATGTGAGCAAAAAGAAAAATTAAAGTTAATAATGAACTACTTAATGTTATTTCTTTGAAAGAGCACATACCAACATAAATCATGTAAATAAACAGAACATCTTCAACTAACTAGTGTCAATGTGAATTAATATCAAAGATTTACCCCTTGATAGGAAGGAGAAAATTTCTGTAATTGAACACACACAATTAGTATAATTTGGCTTAAAATGTAGAAAGTAAAAATATATTTACTACACTCTCAAAGGATTTTATGAACAACAAATGGCAACAAGAAGTGGAATAACTTTTCTGAAAGATGAATGTGTAAATGCACATTTTGTTAAGTTTGAATTGTAAGTAAATTTTTATAAATTTGTCTTTGCAAACTTTGAATTTTTAGAATAACAAGTGTTACATTGCTAACAAACATTTCTTATTTTTATTAATGAATATTTTCATTAATAAATTAATCATATTTTCAGTGGTGAGACTAAATATATTACAATAGAATTAAAATACATCTTGCTCAATTCATATGAGGTGTGTTGGTACTTTAGCACTTATAACATGGAACTAATTTTGTTAATACGTGATGCTTTAGAATTATACTGTTCTGTGGTGCTTTGCTTCTCTTGGTAGTATGTGAAAAAAACCAGTTTTCTGGCACTAAGGACTTTTTTTTAACAGGGTGAATATTTTAAATCAAAATACTTATGCAAATATTAAAAAGATATAAGAATAACCTGCTTTCCATCAATAGAAAAAATTTTTCAAATTAATCCTAGTACCTTGAGAATAGACTCAGTAGACATTAAAGTGATTCACTATTAAGATTAAATAGTGTTAAAGGTATTTTTACACTCTGTTTGAAACACTTTGATTTTCCTGTTTATGTGACCTTAGAAGTGGAACTTCTGGTATTACAAAACCATAAAATTGCTAGCAGACTGTAATACTATAATCAAAGAAAAAGCTATAAACCAGAAATGTTTTACAAACATCACTTTTTTTCCAATGGCTTTTTTGATTAAATTTGTCCATCTTTGCACCATTATACATTTTCTAAGTGAAAAAAAAGTCATGGAACATGATAAAAGATATAGTTTTATATTCAAGCTGCAGTCTACAAAATCTTATCACCATAACATTTTTTTCTTCAAAAATAAGCAAATCATTGTTAGAAATTATCTAATTGTTGAATAATCTTACACCAGTAACTTTGTTATTTGAAAATATTCTGATTAAGAAAGAAAAACATGGGATGACAATTATACCCTTGAAGTTAGGAAACCTTAAGTCATTTTAATATTCTGTGTGCTAGAACTGAAATAAAGCATGGTAATCTTCTATTACCTATGAGAAAAAAGAGCACATTGCCATTTTAAAAACTCTCCCTCTCTCTCTTCCGCCTCAAAGATAACGTTTATCCTCAGCTTGGTAGTTCTCTCTCCTAAGCTTAGAGATTCTCTTTAACTGTCTCCTGACTTGTGATTGCTGAAGGAAGTAGAACTATTGTCTGGCCTTTT
Organism: Marmota marmota marmota; assembly: GCF_001458135.2. Classification (NCBI taxonomy): domain Eukaryota; kingdom Metazoa; phylum Chordata; class Mammalia; order Rodentia; family Sciuridae; genus Marmota; species Marmota marmota. The sequence continues at coordinate 2,054,358 of NW_026000252.1, forward strand.
TCATGCTGAGGAGGAAGGCGCAGTGAAATGTGTTGAATTATCCAGATGCCTGAAAAGACTGCAATGAAAGCTGGGAACAACCTAAATAACAGGGCTAACACTCACTGTAAAAGGGGATCTTTCAACAGATCCAGCCTACAGAGGACATCTACTTTAAAAATGGAAGTGAGATTTTATTCTCTCAAAACAAATGTAATCTAGCTTACTTTTGGAATTTTTGAAAGGGTGTCTAAATCAACAGGAAGAGTAATGATTTAAAAAATCAAAGATGGAAAGACACAGTTTTATTCTTTAAAATTGTGTAATTCATGACCCTCCTTGAAACTCTGTATCTATTTTTATTGTTTCAGAAAAGAGTGATCCATCCAGACCACTCTACACATTTTTAAGTCCTAATGAATTTTACTACTTGAAAATTTATTCTCTAAACTTAAAAAAAAAAATGATTAACATCAGTAAGACAAATGACTCCTTTATGGCATTAGTGATCCCATTTCTATAGCTGCTACTTATTAAAGCATCTTTAAGAATTAAAATGGTTTATGTGTGGGAAGATAAAAGCAAGAAGAAAATGTGGAAGTTATGATTCAAGGATGGGTTGCATGTTTGTGAAAATGCTTAGGTATCAAATTGATAAACTTGCTAATCTAAATAAAATTATTCTAAGATGGGTTTTAAGTATTTAAGAAATCACGATTAAAGAAACAACCATGCTATGTTGGTATGTATTAGAAAAAAATACTGTACAGTATGTTAAATCTTTTTGTTTTTTTATAATTAATTAACTAGACCAAAGTTCAGTGTTTCCTTGGAGGATATCAAGGCTAATAAACAAAGCCATTTTAAATTTAGAGTCTGCTTGTTGATTTTGGAGAAACAGCAAGACAAATAATCCTAGTGGATATCTAGGGTTAAATTATATTTTCAGAATGTAATACTTGACTAATCTGTAAATCCTTTCATAGTTATTTCATTTGCAACTTTGCTTTCAAGATCATTTTAAACCAAAACATGGAAACCACTAGATCTTGATGAACACAGTGTTTAGCTTCTTTAGAGTAAAATACACACCTTGGAAATGTTAACAATTTACATCCAAACTAACTCAGGTTTTCTTGTTTTCCTGGTACTAGGGATTAAACCTAGGGGTGCTTGACCACAGAGCTACATCCTCAACTCTTTTTATTTAATTTTTAAAATTTTGAGGCAGATATTTGCTAAGTTGCTGAGGGTCTCACTAATTTGTTGAAGCTGCCCTCCAACTTGTGATCCTCCTACCTCAGCCTCTCAAGTAGCTAGGATTACAAGTGTGTGCCTTCATGCCTGGTTTAGGCTTTCTTTAATTTGTTCTGAAAATTTCCTTTGTGTAGTTTAATAGTGTTTTTTTCCCCAGTTAGAAATATACTCATTCTTCTGACATTTAATATATTATCTGGATATGGTATCGTCTATTAGTTATTAAACATAACTATGACTTTACATTTATTCCTCCACCCAAATTATTTTCTAAAATTAGATGTCTAAGAATAACAAATAAGCTAGAAATTAAATAGACCCAAACAATTTGGTTTATCACCTAACAAAAGCAAGAACCAATTTTTATTTGTTATATTAGTTGTTATATTATATATATATATAATATTAGTTGTTATATTATATATATATATATATATATATATATATATATATATATATATATATATATTAAATATTACCTAGATAAATTAAGCATTTGACACTGATACAATTCAGAACAACAGCCACTGGTACAGAACAAGATAGGTGAGTGGGTGATCAAGATAGATTAAAGCTGCTGCCTAGAAAGTTGGCCCATGAATTTGTTACCAGGGCTTCAGGAGACTGCCCATTCATTCTGTCATTCACAGGCCCCAACACTGATCATCAGAATATTTTTAACCACTTTGCAGGTTATACTTCCTATCATCACAAGTATGACAATGTAGAGAGGAAAAACTATATAGAACATTTTGTCTCTAGATATCATGTAAGGATAATATTTAAAAATTAAAATAAAAATCANATATATATATATAATATTGTTATATTAGTCTTTGTTGTTCCATTCAACTAGTTACCCCTCTTCATTAAGCTTTGTTCTTCTTTAAATAGTAGTTCATGACATCCTTAAAATCTGGAGGGGGAAGTTCTACATTTACTTGATTTTTACTTCTATATCAGAAATTTAAATATTAAAATTATGAGAATTCATTTTATAATTTGGTTCCTAAACAAAGTGGTCTATTTAGCCTTGTTTTAGTCTACAGGCCCTTTGCTTTCTGCAATTTCAACTATTTCATTTATAATTCAAACCTCCCATTCTTAAACTAATCTCTACACTTGATTAATTTCTGCAGGCAAAGTGCGTGTTTCTTAAACTACAGTAACAGTGTTACCAAGTTTGCCTAAAAGTCTTGAAATGCAAGACCTAAAGCTCCTAGCAAATTAATTTTGCTGACTTTGAACAGTATCCCATATTTGCAGCTACACTTCTAGCATTTGACAGAGCATTTGACAGATTAGCACAATTTATGGAAAGAATCCCAAATTCCAATTTGGCTTTTATTTTGCCTGACTCCTGATCAAGTTCTTATGATCTTTCAACATTAAGTTTGTAATGAAATACTGTGCCTAACTGCACTAAACATGGGAATGACTTAGCAGGTATCTTTTAAAGGGGGTTGGAGCCAGCATTGTAGGTGGGCAAGGACCTTAAAGGGCATCAAATCTAATTGTTTCATTTTACACATGAAGAAACTGAGGCTCCAAAAGAGGACTTGCCAAAATGCTTCCACAAACTGTCACAGTACCAGAATAAAGAAAACCACTGTTATTTGTTTGCTTGATTGTTTTACAGTGCTATGGATCAAACCCAGGGCCTACAGCATCCTATGCAAGCACTCTTAACACTGAGATACACCCCTAGCCCTATGGTCAATTTTAAAAGAAGCTTTACATAGTCCTTGATTTATTTTCAAGCTCAATTTTCCTGCAGGGCTGTTGTGAAGGTTGTGAGAAAGCTACAGAATGGTCATAATGCTTGACATTTTAGAATAGTCAATAAATGTTCTTTTTCTTCTTTTCTCTCTCCTTCTGATATCTTATGCCCATTCCTCAGTCTCTTTGCCAAGATCTGCACCTCTTAGTGATAAGGTTTGAGGCGCCAGTGGTATAAGCAAGGCACAGAGAGAGGATCTGATCAAAAAATTTCCTAATCTCGCCATTCTTAAAATTAACTACAATCTGACTTTACCATCTAAAAAGACACAAAAATTGCCATCTTCCTATCCCAGTGTTCACAGAAACCTGGCTGTTGCACAAGGAAATCAAATACATTATTTATTGCCCTCAAACCCCCATTTTAGATTGGTATCCCAGATCATGGTATCAAATAATTAACATTTGACCATGGAAATGCAACCTTATGTTCAAATTCATAGCCTGCAGGTTGAGAATCTCTTCACATATTAATCGTTTCTTAGATTTTTCTTTAACTGTATATTTAAGAAGGGGAAGCCTTTATATGTACTAACTTGACATTAAAAGAACTGTTAATATTGTATAAACTGTTATACCATCTGTGTTATAATTCTGCCTCATCAGGTTTGATGGAATGCCCCCTCCATTTCCTTCATTCCACCAGGCATGTCATCAAAGGAGAATAAATTAAGTATTGTGCCAGAAAATGTGGTCTACTTTCTAAAAGGCATCTATCTCTAGCTTTCAGAAATGCCTTTTGGAATGAGCAATGTGGAAACAGTGTCTGCATTGTTGTTTAGGAATGTCATGAATTGGATCCCCACCCCAGCCTTTTATAGGGAAAAAGAATAAAAATCATTCATCTGAGTTTAAAATTATCATATTTTATAGCATATGCTAACATGCTAATGAGGTGAGGTATTATCACATCTTTGCTAAGGCCATTATGGATAATTGAGCTTTGTCCATCCGCCCAAATAGATTGTAAATGCTGTGATGGTGGAGAGAAATTCAACTTTGTGGTTTTATGAGACTCCGTTCAGAGTGTGTTGACACTTGCATTGTTGGTCTAGTGACTAGGTTGAATATTTGCATTGAGGAATATCAGAAATGCCAGTTCCTCTCTACTTTGTAAATTCTATTTCAACAAAGAGTGTTTACCAGCAACCAGGAACCATATATAAAGTACTAGATAACATTAGCAATTCTTTAACTCTGTTGAAAAATATGTAACTTAGAGATCAAGCAATGTTCCCTTAGTAAATAGAGATAACTCTAGGGAGTTTCTCTGGAAAGACCTAGAAAGCTTACAGACAAGGTCCTTTTGGTGATTTGGAGCAGAAAAGGGAAGATTAAGGGAAGCCAGTTCAAACTGTTTGTTAGAGAGGTTTTTGCATCTCAAAGAGAGGCAGGGACTGGGAATATAAGAACAAGGCTGAAGAATCTGGACCTTTCCCTTCCCACTGACTGATCAGCCTCCCAGAAAACCACGCCACGGGGATCTGGAGGGAAAATCAGGAGATCTCAGCTTGAGTCTGTGCTCTGTCACTAACTAACTGAATGACATTTAAGCAAATCACTTACTAGATTACCTCTGAGGTCTCTTCCCACTCCATAAATCTTTGCTCTTTATCTCATTTCCCCTCCTTTTTGTTCCTCTTTCTCCCCACCCCCACCCCATCTTCCCGGTCTTCCTTTTAACTTGCAATAATGGTAGTAATGAATTAGTTACCTCTGGAGAGAGAATTGAGATGGTGTGTGGATAATTAATGGAGACTTTGCCTTTTTTTAAAATCTGTGTCATGAACTTTTTTTTTATTTCCATGCATTTTCTTTATCGATTCTGTTTAAATTTTAATTTCTCATAAATTTAAGGTGCCTATTTAAATATCCAATAATCTGCCCAAAATGTTCCTCTCTTGTAAATATTAACCCACAACATTCTGTCACAGAGAGTACAGTCAATCAGGAATTATTCCACATTAACCTATCACAAAAAAATAATCCACAAAAGTAAGCATGGAAGCCTGTGGCCAGTTTCATTTTACCTCATCTTCTTTGCTGTAAATAAGGATTTGCTTTCATGTAACTCAGCAGAAAGAGTTTGAGAATCTCTTGGACTATGATTGTGTCCAAAGGAGATTGAAATTTCACCTCATGACACAGAGACATAGAGATCTGGGCAGATCAATGGTCTTTCATTCTCTCTCTTTCTATTCTTTAAGGGCCATTACAAGTCACACTTCCCAAAGAAAATCTTCCTTTTTTATGGCCATAGCATGGTGATTTTTACCTTCTCTGAACTACCATAGCACCCGAGCTTCATTCTCTTTGAATTGTGTGCTTGCATATTTAAAAAGTGACTAAGGAACTGTGGTTTACATCAGAGCACATCAACATGCATTTTATCTTGTTTTATATTCACCTGAAACCCATAAAGTTGATGGTTAGAGTTATCTCTATTTTACACTGACAGAAAATGGAGCTTGTTCAAACAGAGGCTGAACAAGCAACTCAGGTCTCCAACCACTTTGGCCTATCTTCCCCTTTTTGGTAATCCTACACACCACAGTTTACCCCTTCAATTAGTTCACATTCGCTCCCACTGAACCCCTAAAAAATAACTTTGTTAGTTCTCCATCAGTTCCCTAAACAAGGGCTACCAGTACCTGAAATCCTAAATCTTTAATGATTTATCATTTATTAGCAGAATAGCTTGAGTAGATTTTTCACGTAAACTCAAAACAGATTTAACAATTCAGAAACACCCCAGACAAAACTGGGTTTCATACTCTGTAGCATTGACTGAGTATTTTCTATGTGCCAGACACTGCTCTAAATACTTTACCCAAATATTTCACTTCATGACTCTATTAGATAGATAATTGTTCATGCTATCCTTCTGTTCCAGATCATGAAGGGAGGCTGTGAAAAGATAGACAATGTGACACTGCTAGTACATGATGGAGCCTACTCAAAGTAATGAACTGTCACTCAGCACTATTCCAGAAATCTTTATTCTCATCAAAAAGGAGGTACAGCAAAGCCATTAGCATTTGGATTAGAACATCGAAGTCAAGTCCAGGGCTAGAATGACTTCCCTCAGACCTTCTGAGAAAAGCTCATGATAAAGACATGTGACACATGGAAAGGAAGATAAAACTTTGTGGGGCAGAGTCATGTAGTGATTTAACTTCCAATGAAGGACTATTGGGGTAAAAGAGTTTTGAGATAGGGGCAATTGGCTCCTTTAACACTTTAAAGCAGTGCTATCCAATAGAAAGAAGATAATACAATGCATGCGATTTTAAACTTCCTTATTAGCCATTTTTAAAAAGTAAAAAGAGGGCTGAGATTGTGGCTCAGCAGTAGAGCGCTTGCGTAGCGTGTGTGAGGCACTGGGTTTGATTCTCAGCACCACATATAAATAAATAAAATAAAGGTCCATTGACAACTAAAAATATCTTAAAAAATAAAATAAAAAGGATTTAAAAAGTAAAAAGAAATAAGCAAAATTAGATATTCTTCAATAGAGTATTTTGTTTAATGCAGTATACCTAAAATATACACATTGGAACATGTACTCAGTATAAAAATTTCTTGACAAAATATTTTGCCCTCTTTAGGGTACTGGGTCTTTGAAATTCAGTGTGCATTTAGTACTTACAGCACATTTCATTTCAGACTGAACATATTTTGGGTGCTGAATAGCACACGTGGCTCATGATGGCCACATTGTATAGCATAGGAGCACAGGAATTTTTGCTGTCTTCTGGCTCAAACCATTTTTATTAATAGCATCAGCTACTTCTCCCTCTTGTTTCTCTTTTTCTTGTTGTGGTGATGGAGAATCAAACATAGGGCCTCACATATTTTAAGCAAGCACTCTATCACTGAGCTACATCCCCAGCCTCTCTTCTCTCTCTCTTTCTTATTCATCATCCACAGTGTGGCTATTAGTGGTGAATATTGCTTTGTCAATGTGTTCAGGTTATCAACTATCTGTTAATAAAGGGTTCACTCCATATTCACCACATAATAACAGCTAACACTTACTGACTGTTTCTGAGTGCCTTGGATTTCATATATTAAGTCATAAAATTCTCAGAACTATATTATGAACTAAACTTCTCTCTCTCTTTGAGGAAAGTAGAGTTGTTTAACCACCCAAAGAATCTTAGTCCATTTTCTGCTTCAATAACATCTTAGAGGAGACTGGGAAATTTATAAAGGAAAGAGCTTTATTTTAGCCCATGATTCTGGAGGTCCAAGATCTGGTGCCCATGTCTGTCCAGCCTCATACAATTTCAATTCATGGTAGAAAATGGAAGGAACAAACATGTGAAAAAGAACAAGGGAAGGTGGCAGGCTCACTTTATAACAGCCTGCTCTGGCGGAAACTAAACCATTCCCTGGAGAACAAATTGAGTCTCAAGAGAACTAACCCAGTCTTGTGAAGAAGACCTTAACCCATTCATACGGGTGGAACCTCCATGATGTAATTGCCTCTTGCAGCTCCCACCATCTCTTAACACGATTACGTCAGGAACCAGTCTTCAATGCGTGAATTTGGAGAGACAAACCATATTAGAAGTATATGCCCAAAGCCACATAATGATCTAATGGAGGAACCATGATTCTAACCACACAAGTGGAATCACTTCTCTGCCCATCCTCACTCCTGCAGTGCTCTAAAACCCAGGCCACAAAGAACTGGCTAGTATTTCTTATGAGTCAGTGACAGAGGTACAACTTAGTCTCAGATCCTCCCAGGCCCTCCAGACCTGTGAAAAATTTGGCCACAACTGCTTTCCTTTTCTGTGGTGGTTGCCCATAGCAACTAGTACATAGCACATATGTAGGTTGTGTTATGTCTCTGTGGGGCTGTACCTACACACATGCATGCACTACTACCAAGATCAAACAAACTACCAAATGTTCATAAAAACCATAGAATTATAAATCCGGAAGGGCTCTTAGAGACCATTTTCATCAAAAAGTGCAGAGCAGAATATTCAAGAGACTGCTCAAGGTTACATAGCTGACCTAGAACCCAGATAATCAAACTTCAAGTAATTTAATATCTACTTGATACTTCTCATATGTAGCACTTCCTACTTGATAAATGAGAGATGCAACAGTGTAGTGAGTTTTTTTCATACTGAATACACTTTATCAAATGTTTATCTTCCTCACCAAAGCACCAGTTTCATTGTTTCAGAATTATTTGCAAAAAATATGTATGGTTTTTACAAATTGAAAATCACAGAACTCAGAGTTAAAGTGGATTCGCCTTGCCTTACCTTGCCTTGTCAGTGCCTCACTGTTAAACATTTACGTTGTTTTCTAAATGCTTTACCAGGCCAACAACACGTTAAACTCTTTGAGGGTTAAGACACTATGTACAATTAAAATTCCTTACTGCCCTAATATTGAGCCTTTGATACATGTGTGTTTTTCAAAAATTGAAATTGCATTATTATCAGTGTAAAGAGGCTGTGTTTAGCACTTTTATTTTACAGATTTAGTTTTTAAAGTAATGTTAGACATACTTCTGGGAAAAGTAGTGTTACCAGCTTGACCTTTAGGATTAATGCTGGTCGCCATTTCAGCTAAAGGGACAGCAGTAACATCTCACAAAGATTCTTTCTTTCAGCAGCAAACTAGCCTACACTCTTTATTCGGATCCTTCTATTTCAAAGTAGAGAGATTGCCTGTGGTTTAAATGTTGAGACATTTCCCACTTAAGCACAAAACACACTTGATTTCTTATAAAAAAAAAACACGGCTTTTATATATTATGTTTCAAAGTGGAGATGGCTGTGAAACCTGAGCCCTGACATACAACCTCAACCTGACTTTCTAAAAGTGCTCAGAAAACTTCTTCTAATAAGCATGACAAGAGCCCACTCTTCAATGATATTTCTTGCTGGCCAAATAATTCATTTCAATCATTAAAAAATCAAAACAGTTTACATTAAATAAATCCCAAGTAGAAAGAGGAAGGGTTCACCCCTTGTTGGATAAAGACTGAAAAGCTTGCAAAGCCAGTCCCAGGGCAGAAGTGACTCCATAGTGACAGCTTCATTCTTGGGAACTGTTCACAGGACTTTCCAATGAAAAATTATATATTCTTGTATGATTTATAAAATCATAAGGAAACCACTTTCAGGGCCAGGGGAAATTCGTTTTGTTCTCATTTTCAACATTTTCAGCGAACAATGTGTGAAGGAAAGAACCAAATGAATTAACTTTTAGGTGGTTGAGTGAGACTCCTGTTTTTTGTTTATTGCTCTTTGATTTTTTTAGTAGCCCATTGTAAAAGCCCTGGGGCACAACTTAAGAATACATAAATTATCTCAGTAATAAGTAATAGAGCCTGCTATGGAAAATACTCTGTTTTCAAAACCACAGGTTAGTTCCTGGAAGTCAGCCTGTTAGAGAAAGGATGTGGTATATAGCAGCACGTTTAAATAGCTTGTGTAACAAAGGGAAGAGAGGTCTATTGACTTCTGCCTCCTGGAGGGTTGAAATTGGAAATAACAATACTTAAATAGCTCATTCCAAAAGTATGGGAGATGGAGAATTCATCACATTTTGAAAAGCTTCGCTAATCACTTTTGGAGAATCAGGTGAGAAAGGACCTTAGGTACTAGGATAATAATGTGATGAAAATAAATGTTAACTTCAGATTCAACAAATCAGCCTAGTTCATTTTGGTTGAACATTTTGGAGAACATTGACATCATTTTTAAATTTAGCCCCCGAATCCCATTTCTCACTATTGTGAAAGGAAAGAGCCATCATAATTCACCTGGCTTTAAAATTCTGTGTAGCCAGAGGCTCCATGGCCAAATAAGTTCCACAAAATAAACTCATTGCAGGCGCAGGAAAAGCAGCTCTTTTGAAAATACCTTGTGATCAGGCTCTAGGTCACGACCTGGGTCTTGAGAAACTTGAGTTAGTAGATGTTAGTTTTTCTTAGCTCTTTGTTTACCCTGGACTTAGACATTTTGTATTATTAAAAACCTGTGGCTTATAAGGACATTCTATTTATCTTTCCAGGCTTTTTTGATGGAAATGCCTGGATTTTCTTGGAAACAGGGATTTTATTGTGGATTCCTGGTGCCCCTTGGAGAGGCTTATTTTTCTGGACAATAGTTTTCCTTCGTGTCACTACTCTTTTCATCTCGAATGGTCACAAGCTCCCAAGGTCGAGAAAAGTGCATCCTTTTGTTCTAATGAATCTGAAATTCTATTTTTAAAAGTCTGCAAAAGGGACTCTTGATTAATAAGGCATATTTCCACTGCATGAATTATCCAGAGCAGTTAGCCCTCAAGACACTTGAAAAAAAGTGAGAGAAAAAGAAAATCAGTTAAACTCAAAGAATTTAGCAGCAGTGTTCCAACTTTGATTATGGCCATTTAAAAGTTTTAATCTCTATCTGTGCTTTAAAGTGTGTGTACAGCACAGGCACACTTTCTTTTGTTACAAGAATAGGGCCCAGTAAATATTGCATAAAGAAGCGAATTACCATTGCCTTTGACTGTAAGTGGAATTCTCAGGGTTCGTAAAGTTCTATCACTCCAGACCACATCTCATCCTTGTAGAATAAACATAAAATGCTTTGTGAGTTGGTGCTATATTGGTTGTTGTTATTTTAATAACTCAATCTCCCAGGGAAAAGCAAATGGCCATTTTTAGTTAAATGCTAGACCACTACTCACTACCCATGTGAGGCTATTTTATATTTAAAATAAGTTCTTCAGTACCATTAGTCACATTTCAAGTGCTCAATAACCACCAGTAGAGTAGAGAAACGGGAACAGGGTGAGGGAGGAGAGGAGAGAAATGGGAAGTATTTGAGACTGAATTGGACAAATTATATTCCATGCTTGTATGATTTTGTCAAAGTGAACCCCAACATTATGTACAACTATAGTGCACTAATAAAAAAAAAAGCCACATGTAGCTAATGGCCTCTGAAGTGGACAGTGAAGCTACAGACATTTTCATTGTGTCAGAAAGCTGTATTGACAGCACTGCTTCAAAGGATACCAATTCTTTGAAACAAATGTTATTACTGGGCAACATAAAATGCTAATTATTTTTGTAGCTTGCATTCCAAAAAGTCAAAGCTTTCTAAGATGATTGATATCTCTTCTCCCCCGTCACACTGAGGAGAAATTCACTTAGGCCATGGAGGGAGTGTGATTATTAAGAATTCTGGGACTGAAGATGTACCTCAGCTGGTAGAGTGCTTGCCTAGCATAAACAAGGCCCTGGGTTCCGTTCCCAGCACACACACACACACACACACACACACACAAAATCAAAAAAGAAAAAAAAGAATTCTGAAAATTTCCCTCAAGAGCTGCTTTGTTATTCTAAATTGTTACTTTAAGACGCCCTGTGCCTGAATGCCATTTAGTTTTGATTAAGCAAGGAAGAAATGTGGTTTCTTCTATTGTTTTCCTAATAAGGCTGTGTAGAACATTATAGAAACTGTATTACATTGATATTCATTGAATGTACATAAAATTATCATTGAAAATTGCTAAGAAAAGTTATAATGTTAACATGTCACAGTAACAAATGCTATTCAAAAGATCCATGTGATATTATTTTTTTTTTAAAGTACCTATTTGCCCACATTCTTCACCAAAAAGAATTTGTCTATTTGGCCCTTTATTTTTTATAGTAACAATTATTTCCTCTTAATGATTCAAAATGTCGAGTCTCATAAATAACTATGCTAATGAGCTTGGCTTTTCATGCTTCTCAGGCTTGTGGTCCAACCACGTCCTCACAGATCCTTTATCTACTCCACACTAAAGTGGCTTTCTCAGGATTCCTTGACCTGTATTTTCTTCACTGCTAACCTTGGCTTAAGCCCTTCCTGCTATCCGGAATGTTATCCCTATCTGATAAACCTTTCTGAGACTTATGCATTCTTCAAGGCCCTTTGGAAATACCATGTCCTCCTGATCTCTCCAGCTGAAGTGACCTCTCCCCTCCTCTAAATTTTAACTACATAATGATTAAATATCTCATCTCCCTTGCTAGGCTGTAAGCTGTTGGCACAAAGACTTCAGTCTTAGACTACACTTCCCAGGCTTGGTATGGAGCTGTGTTCTAGACATTGGTGTCGAAATGAGGAAATTCAACCAATTTACTAACTATACACACAGCATTTCTTTGAGATGCATTTGCCCTGACAAGCCCAAGGCAGTAGCACTCCACACAAGCTTTTATTTTGTCTTATATAGATAATTTGTGATGTTACCACAGTTACAGAGAATTTTGACCTATAATATTGTACTCAAGTGAGATAATGTAGAAAAAAAATTGGGCTGCAAAACAAAAGAAAAAAAGAAAAGACAGAAATTGGGCTGCAGCAATATGAAATCCAGTTGCAGTCAAATATAAATTGCATTAGCACTTGACAAGATAACACTTTCACATATCAAATTGGCAAAGACCAAGAAGGACTTGATAAAACAGTGTCAGTATGAGGAAATAGAGACTTGACTTTATTTCAGGTGGGAATATAAGTTGCTACAACTTCTGGATGGGCCTAGTATTTTATACCTGGAATCCCAGCAACTCAGTAGGCTGAGAGGCAGTTTGAGGCCAACCTGAGCAACTTAGACAGACCATGTCTCAAAAAAATAAAAAAATAAAAATGGCTGGGTATATAGCTCAGTGGTAGAGTATTTGCCTAGCATGTGCAAGGCCCTGGGTTTAATTCCCAGTATTGCAAAAAAATATTTTGAATAGAGAATTTGGTAATATCTATCAAAATACAAAATGGAACAAGCAAATTAATTTAGATGAACTTATTCTACAGTCATATTCCCACCTTTATATAAGAATTCCTATTATTTTCCTGAAGGGAGTACACATTACCATTTAAGAAGTAACTTTAAAAAGCATTGAGCCTGAATTTGATAAAATCTCTTGCTCAAACCATCAGTTTGTATAACATACAGGGAAGAGAGGAGAACATATTAGACACCGTGCAATGATGCCAGCAAACCTTGGAATTTGGGAAAACTGTAGAACAAACAACACAGTTTTGTCACCAAAAATATTGCAAGGAAAAAAAAAAGAGGGGATGTTCATAAATTAAAAGAGACTTAAGGAGCATATCAGTTAAATGCAATGTGTGCATCTTGTTTGGAATCTGATTTTAACAAATAGGCTCTTAACATTAGTCCAAGAAGGCAAATATGAATGCTGACAGAAGGTTATTGATAAGAAATTATTGTTAATATTTTGGTTATGGTAATGGTATATGATTATATATATATATATATGAAATTTACCTCAAAATAATCTGGCAGGGAGAGTGGAGGGGTATGGATGAAACAACTTTGTCCATGAATTAGTTGGTTGTTGTTAAAGTTGAGAGATCATTGTGCTATATCTTTTATATGTTTTCCTGTAAAGAGAAGGAAAGAGAGATGTTGGCAATATTCTCATAATAAGAAAGAAACCTAGAAACAACATATATATTTATAGTAAATATTGGCAAATAAATTAATGTGTAGATGCACCATGGAATACTGTAATGTCATTAAAAACATATATATGTAAATTAATTAAAAATATAAAGATAAAATAAATATTACCTATCTCCTGATATGTAACAGCATGCAAGATACATCAAGTGGAAAATAATGTAGAACAATATGAATAATAAACCCTCATTTATGTAAAAAGGAGGTAAATTTATGCTATGTATGTGTATTTCTGCAGGTTATTTCTAAAAGTATTCTTAAGAAATTGCTGGGAGTGGTTGCCCTTGGAGAAGGGCAGGCGTTACAGGAGAATTGATTAAGAGAAACATTAACTACTTTTCTAATTTAAAAATACTTTTCAATGGATTAGCACTTTAAAATATAATAGCCCAGGCCAATAATTGAGAACTGAGCTTCTTTAGTTGACTCATACTTATTGCTAGGAATGTTCTTGCTGACTGGTAAAAGTTTGGGGGTTTGAACACATTTTAAAATTATCGGCAAATTGGCAAGCATTAATGCACTCCTTTGTGTCAAGGAAATACATGCATTTCTCACTCACAAACTAGAGAAACATTCCCATTTGGAGATTCCCCAGAGGGACTTATGTTTATAACTAAACACATGTTTTCAAGGGCTACTAAGCTGCAGAGGAAATTCGACCCTCTAAGAGCAGTAACAGAGATAATCCAAAACAGCAGATAATCCAAACCTCATAATATTTTGTTTTTAAATGCACAATATTATTTTTAGAAGGAGCCCATTTATGTTTTTAATTACGTTTTGCTGAAGATAATAGACATATTAAAGTGAATTTGTAGTCTCTGTGCACCCACCAACAGAAGGTGGTGGAAGACATGGGCCAGAAATATGCTTTGTGGTAGAGGAGATACTGATAACCTATAACTAGGTCAGGAGGTGGTGACTGTAGATTTTTATTTCACTTCCCACCACCATTTAGACATTTTGCTTTTGCCTTCATATGCCCTTCTCTCTAAAAACTTTCTAAGAGCATTCCTTCTAGTTTTCCTCCCAAACCAAAGTTTAAAATAACAATACTGATGTGTAAGAAGAGAAGAAATCATTAACATCCTTTCTGTTTATAAAATAAAAAGATTAGGGTATTTTTCAATTAATACATTCCACATGGACAACTCCATTATTCCTGCCTAGTGAATGATGAATGTCCTGTCCACCAATTTCTCCAGGTATACAGTTTACCAAGCAGGGCAGAAGCCCAAGGTAGACTGTGTGGAAAGCTGTAGATCCCAGGTAACAGGGCATTGCTCAGTCGTTGTCTCAGGGTGCTGTTATTGCTGTTGCTGCTGCCCCTGGAACAAAAGCTGCTACAAATGGTGACAGAATAAAATCCCTTTGACCACTGCTTGCCCCTTGCAGGCATGTTACCTTGTTTCGGCTTCACAAAGACTCAGTGAAAGGGGTAAGGGAGGGGAGCAGCCCCATGGGGCAGAGAAAGAAATGGTGATGACCCCCAGATTTCTAGCTTGGAGAACTGTGTAGATGTGATGCCTTTAACAGAGATGGGGAACACCACAGGAGCTGCAGATTTGGGCAAAAGTTAGGAGGAGTTAGTGAGTTCCATTTTCCACAGGATAATTGGTGGGTCAGTAGGTCCTGACAGGTCACGTGGTGCACAGTGGGTCATAACCTTCTAGCCAGTGAAAGAAACAAGCCATCCTTTCTATCCCTCTGAAAATCTTAATTCCCACCATATGTTTTACTGCCCATGGCACATTACAGATCATTGGCGTATGTTTTTAAATGACAGAAAACCGTATTTCTATTGTTCTTGTCTTTATACATTTAACACTTTTATGAGCAATAGAAAAGTTTCATCTTTTTAGAGAGCAAGTAACATGGAAATGTATTTATGTACTGTAATAACTCTACTCCTTTTTGGTATGTATATCCACTCATTTTCAGCTCATATTTGCAAAGGAATTCTTTGAAAAAGTACAAATATCCAGTAAAACATTTTTAAAAGTGGAGACTTACTCACAGTTAAAGAACGTACCTTGAAACAGTATTATTTACCTTTCTATGTTGACAAGGGTGTGGAGAAATGGGGTGACCTCTTCTGGGCCATGGTCCATGACTTAACTATTCTATACTATCATGCTATCCTAGCTAGCTTCATGACTTTGTGCAAGTATGTGGCCACAAGTACAACAAACATTAAGAATGTTAATTGTTATATAGAAATAGCAAACAGCTGGAAATAGCCTAAATATCCATGAACAATAGACCTGTTAAATAAATGAAGGTACATGAAACAATGGAAGTATATGTGGCTGTTAAAAAGAATAAAGAAGGTCTATTTGTAGTGAACTCTGTTTAGTATGATCCCACTGGTGTCCAAACAAAACAAAAATAAACAAAAACATTTCTTTCCCCACCTGTATATTATTAAAAAATTCAGAAATGAATTCATAAGAATCTGTTTAATGATGGTAACGCCTAGCAGAAAAATTACAAAGGGAAAGAACACACAGAAGCTTTTTTCTTCTTTCACTTTTTATTTCACCCAATTGTTTGACTTTAAAAAAAAAAAAAACACGAGGGATTGGGGCTGTGGCTCAGTGATAGAGCACTTGCCTGGCATGTGTGAGGCCCTGGGTTCGATCCTTAGCACCACATATAAATAAAGAAATAAAGTAAAAAATTCACTGGCAACTAAAAAATAATTTTAAAAAACCGAGTATATATCTAAAATAAAGAAAAAAAGAAGGTGAAAAAGCTCTTTGATATTAAAATATAAATTTTATATTCTTTAAAAATGCATGTTTCTCTTTGAATTCATGTAAAACTGTCATATCCTCCTTTAGGCTATTTCAAATTTCAAAAAAGATTGAATATTGTAACTACAAATGAATCATGGCAATGCAACAAAATTATATTTTATTTTCAAAACACACATGTGCCTGTTAGGGATTCTAATGCTATTTTGCCTACAATCTTCCTTAAGGAAATCAAACTATCCAGACTACTCGATATCCTTAGTACTCCTTGTACAATACTTCTATTTTTAAAAACCATTTTCAGTTGTAGATGGGTACAATACCTTTATTTTATTTATTTATATTTTATGTGGTGCTGAGGATCGAATCCAGTGCCTCACATGTGCCAGGCAAGGGCTCTACCACTGAGCCCCAGCTCCAGCCCCTATAATACTTAGCATTTTGTAAAACCTTGGTTATCCCTGTATATATGGGTCTATTTCTGTGTCTACCTTGGTAACATCAATGTATATGTTTTTCCACCCATATAACATTCTTTTGATTACTCTAGCTTTATGACATGTCTTGAAATCAAGTAGTATTAGCCTTGTAACATTGTTCTCTTTTTATAGTTGTCCTTACTATTCTAGGTCCTTTGTATTTCACATGAATTTCAGAATTAGTTTATGAATATCTACCCAAAAATCTGTGAGGATTTGGATTAGTAATGTGTTGAAGCTATTGATCAGTTTGGGGAGAATTGATATCTAAAGAATATTGAATCTTTCAATCCATGCACACACTATATCACTGTATCTTTCCAATAATTTATTCATTTCATTTAAGTATTTAATTGATAAGCATAACATTTTTTCATAACATTCTCTTGTTGTTCTCTTAACATATGGAGATTCTATAGTGGTATCATCTTTCTTATTCTATTTTAGTAATGAGTGTCTTTTTTCTTTTTTTCCTGACCAGTCTGACTAGAAATTTGTCAATATTATTTATGTTCTAATCAAATTTGTTGACTTTCTTTTTTAATATTTTTATTTTATTGATGTCTACTTTTACCTTTATTATTTTCTTTCTTCTGCTTACTTCAGATTTTGTTTTCTCTTCCTTTTCTAGATTAAAAAAATTTTTTTAGTTATTAGATGGACACAATACTTTTATTATTCTATGTGGTGCTGAGGATTGAACCCAGGGCCCCACATGTGCTAGGCAAGCACTCTGCTACTGAGTTACAACCCCAGCCCCTCTAGATTTTTTAAATGGAAATTGAAGTCATTGATTTGAGAACTTAGAACTCTTTCTCTTTCTCTAACATAGGCATTTAGAGCTCTAGATTTCCCTCTAAACACTGCTTTAGCTGCATATAAAAAATTGTTGATGTGTATGCTTTCATTTTCATTTAGTTTGAAATAACTTTTTTTTCTGGTGGTGCTGGGGATTGAACCCCAGTCCTCATGTATGTGAGACAAGAACTCTACCAACTGGGCTATATCCCCAGTCCTAGTTTGAAATACTTTTAAAATTCTTTTGAGCTATACTTAGGCTCATTTCTCAATTAGAATTGTGTTATGTAGTTTTCAAACATTTGAGAATTTCCCAGATATCTTTCTGTTATTGATTCCTAACTTAATTCTATTGTAGTCAGAGAACATACATTTTTTAAGTCCTTCAAAATTTATTGAGTTTTCTTTATGCCCCAGAATGTCTTTTTGGTCCCAGGAATTTAACCCAGGAACACTTAACCACTGACCAATCTCCAGCCCTTTTTTTGTACTCTATTTAAAGACAGGGTCTCGCTGAGTTGCTTAGGACCTCACTATGTTGCTGAGGCTGGCTTTGAACTCTCAATCCTCCTGTCTCAGCCTCCTGAGCCACTGGGATTATAGGCATTCACCACCTTCTTATGTCTTCTCTTGAGCAATACATGCACTTGAATAGAATATGTATTCTGCTGCTGCTAGTGGAGCATTCTGTAAATATAGCTGATAGTGTTGTTCAGGTCTTCTATATTCTTAATGACTTACTTATTTTATGAATTATTGAGAAAGGATATTGTAGTCTCTGACTGTAATTGTAGACTTGTCTATTTCTCCTTGAAGTTCTGTCAGTTTTTGCTTTGTGTAATTTTAAGCTCTGTAACTAGGCACATAAGTATTTAAGCTCCTTAGATCCTATTGAAGAATCAACCTCTTTATCATTATGATAATGATGATCTTTATTCCCGATTAGTAGTAGTTTTTAATCTGCAAACTAGTTTGATATTAATATAACCACTCCAGCTTTCTTTTCATTAGTGTTATTATGATATCTATCTATCATCTATCTATCTATCTATCTATCTATCTATCTATCTATCTATCTAGTGATACTGAGGATTGAACCCAAGGTCTTGTGCATGTGAGGCAAGCACTCTACCAACTGAGCTATATCCCCAGCCCATATGGTATATCTTGATCCACCCCTTTAGTTTTAACCTA
The DNA here is from genome assembly GCF_001458135.2 of Marmota marmota marmota. Classification (NCBI taxonomy): domain Eukaryota; kingdom Metazoa; phylum Chordata; class Mammalia; order Rodentia; family Sciuridae; genus Marmota; species Marmota marmota. Next base: position 2,073,109 of record NW_026000252.1, read on the forward strand.
GGAATGTCTTTATATTTAAAGTGAATTCCTTGGGTTGGAGGCATTGCTCAGTCATAGAGTATGTGCTTAGGTTGTGTGAGGTACTGGATTCAGTCCCAAGTTCCAAATAAATAAATAAATAAAGTAAATTTCTTGAAGGAAGCACACAGTTGAATCATGTCTTTTAATAGGGATGTTTCTCAATCATTTATTCTTAATATAATTATTGATATGCTGATATTTGAGTGTACCTTCTCACTATGTATCTTTTGATTGTCCCATTACCTCTTTGTCTCTTTTTTTCCCTGCCTTCTTTCAGATTGAGTATTTCCCCCTTACATTTATTATTCCTTATCTCCTTTATTGACTTATTAATTATAACACTTTATATTGTTATTTTAATGGTTGCTTTTAGTGTTTATGGTACAGGAAGTTCTCTGTTTGCATGGTAGAACATAAAAATGACTATGCAGGGCTGGGGATGTGGCTCAAGCGGTAGCGCGCTCGCCTGGCATGCGTGCAGCCCGGGTTCGATCCTCAGCACCACATACAAACAAAGATGTTGTGTCCACTGAAAACTAAAAAATAAACATTAAAAAAAAATGACCATGCAGGGGCTGGGGTTGTGGCTCAGTGGTAGAGCACTTGCCTTGCACATGTGAGGCCCTGGGTTTGATCCTTAGCACCACGTAAAAATAAATAAGTGAAATAAAGATGTGTCCTTCTAAAACTAAAAAATTGTTTAAAAAATATTTTTAAAAATGACCATGCAAGCTTAACTGTGCAAAAAGTTATTAACAATTAATGAGAAAACTTGAAATTGTTCTGTGACTTTGAAAATGTTTGCCAAAATAGTAAAAAGTCTTCTTATAATTTACAAATGTATAGTGGAATGGAAAACATAATACACTAAATATTTATTTAGCACACTATAATTTAAAACACTAGAAATAGGAGAATTAAAGTGCTTTGTTTCTTTGAAAAAAAAAAAACACACACATCAAGAAGAGTTTCTCTTCCAAAAATACGGAGTAGACATACTTTTCCCTATTCCTCCCACTAGGTACAACCAAAAATTATGCACATTATACAAAAGAAGACTCTGAATATTGGAGAGACATGGTGTTGAGTTCCCCAGGTTTTCTTTTTGCCTTATAAATCCTAGACTTGGTGATGAAGAAACTGGGAACTGAGAAATACCAACAGGAATAGACACAAAAACAAGTCCCAGTAAAAAACCTGTGCTTTCTAGCCAAAGGACTAGGGAAAGGTTGGGTTAGAAAGAAAAGGTGAACAAGTACACAAGCTAACCAACACAGCAAAGAAGAATGGTCTCACCCCCAGCAACACCAGCAAATGCACAGTGGGGAGTCTGGAATTCCTTATGAGGAAGGCCATGAGGAGGTGCTATAACACCTCCTCTAGCATGGTGTCAGAGAATGTCAAGTTAGGAGCCAGGACTTTCATCTCTGTTGACCCATAATAAGCTCTCTCCCCCGCAGTGTGATATCAGTGAAGACCACATGGAGAGCCTGAATTTGCCACTTTGGGCAGTAATGACTTCCTTTCCCTGCTGTGGTGCTGTCAGAGGTAATGCTAACTTCGTTAAATTGGGAAGTGTTCCTTCCCCTTCCGTTTTCTGGATGGAAATGTACAGATTTAGAGTTAAATCTTTAAGTATTTGGTAGAACTCTCCTGTGAAACAATCTGGGTTTGGTGTCTCTTTCTCTCTCTCTCTCTCTCTCTCTCTCTCTCTCTCTCTCTCTCTCTCTTTCTCTCTCTCTCTCCTGGTATTAAGGATGGAACCAGGGGTGCTTTACCACTGAGACACATCCCCAGCCCTTTTTTATTTTGAGACAGGGCCTTGCTAAGTTGCCTAGGCTTGCCTTCAGCTTCACTTGCCTCAGCTTTCTGAGTATGAGCTAGGAGTCTTTGGAGGGAATTAAATTACAAATTTATCTTGTATATAGAAAATCCTTAAAATATTTACAGGAGGAAAAAAGCCTCTTCAAGCTAATAAACTAATAGAGAAAGGTTGTATGATACAAGATCAATATATAAAATTTATGTGTTTATCTATACACTAGCAACAACACTCCAGAAATGAAATTAGAAAAACAATCCCATTCACAATAGCACCAAAAAGAATGTAATGTTTGGAAATAAATATAACAAAAAAAGTACAAAACAGAAAATTATATTGTTGAAGTAAATTAAAGGAGCTCGAATAAATGGAAAAGACCTCCCATAAATTCATAAACTGGAAGGCTTAATTTTGTTAAGATGGCAATATTCTCCAAATTGATCTATAGGATCAACCAAATCTCTATGGGAATCCCTGCTGACTTTGCAAAAATGGACAATTTGGCCCTTAAAAAAAATCATATGGAAATGCAAATGTACCAGAATAATCAAACCAATCTTGAAAAAGAACAAAGTTGGAGGACTCACACTTCCTAATTTCAAAATCAGGTGTGTTACTGGTATAAGGATATATACGTCAACTGAATAACATTGAATCTACAAATAAATCCATATGTCTATCGATTTTTAAAATATTTTTAGTTTTAGATAAACACAATATCTTTAATTAATTAATTAATTAATTGTGATACTGAGGATCAAACCCAGTACTTCACACATGCTAGGCAAGCACTGTACCACTGAGGCACAACTCCAGCCACATTTATTGATTTTTAACTCAGGTTTTGGGCTCATTAACCTGAGATTAAAGGTCATAGCCTGGCAAAGGCAGGAGCTAAGATCAGTTCCCCCAAAATTGAAAAAACAGGGATACTCAAGAAATACAATAAAGCTAATGATTTCAGTGATATAGCAAATTGAGATAACTGATGGGCACTGAATATGAGAGTGTCACCAATCAAGAAAATAACCTCAAAATAGAAAAAAAAGATAAAATTGAATAAAAAGAAGGAACAGTGAGAGCAAAGAAAACTAGGAAACAAAACTAAATGGCTGTGGTGAAAATATCAGAGGAGATCTAACTAAGGAAAGAGAACCAATAAGCACAAGTGGCTACCACTCCACCTTGATGGTGTAAGATCAGAAAATTAAGAAAGACCAGTATTCTGGAATAGTTTATAAGATTCTGGAACCCAAAGAAAATAAATCAGCGCATAACAATAGACAAAAAAAGGGAGATGATCAGGTTGACACTTCCAATATCAGAGGTGAAGGTGGGAAATCCTTTAAAGGCTGAGGAAGAGGCCAAGCCAAAGACAGGGAAAAGAGTAGAGCAATTCCTCAAATGAACATAGATTATTCTCTTTTTTAAAATTTTTTTTAGATACACATGACAATAGAGTGTATTTTGGCATATCATACATAGAGTATAACTTATTCTAATTAGGATCACATTCTTGTGGTTGTACATGATGTGGAGATTCACTGTGGTGTATTCATGTATAAGCATAGGAAAGTTATGTTTGATTCATTCCATTGTCTTTCCTATTCCCATTCCCCCTCCCATGAACTTAGATTATTCATATGGTTATCAAGAACATGTGGAAAGGACAGAACAACCATCTCAAACACAACCGAATACCAGGATGATGTATTGCCATAATGATAGTACAGGCACACAGATATATCTTGTGAAGAGGAATTACTTAAAGAGTGTATTAAGCTACCAAATTTACTATTTCCTTAGTGTAGAAAATTTGGAGTAGCTTAGGAGAAAGATGTATGAACATGGTCTCTTGTCTCTTTCCATGATTGCTGGTTTCTACCAGGTTGAACCTCTCACCATAAATATCAATCTCATTTTTTTTGGTACTGGGAATTAAACCCAGGTGTGCTGGACAACATCCCCAGACTCCCTTTTATATTTTATTTAGAGACAGGGTCTCGCTAAGTTGCTTAGGGCCTCACTGAATTGCTGAGGCTGGCTTTGAACTTGTGATCGTCCTGCCTCAGCCTCCCCAGACACTATGATTACAGGCATACACCACTGTGCCTGACCTCAGTCTCATTTTAGAGGCACTGAAGGATAACCTTGATGTGGAAATTGCAGATGAACATATGAGACAGGGGGCTGGGGTTGTGGCTCAGAGATAGAGTGCTCGCCTCGCACTTGCAAGGCCCTGGGTTTGATCCTCAGCACCACATAAAAATAAATAAGTGAAATAAAGGTATTGTGTCCAACTACAACTAAAAATAAATAAATAAAAAAGAAAATATGAGACAAAAGATAAAATCAGACAAGACCAATTCCCAGCTCTCCCTTACCAAGTATGGCACAGACTTCTCTCAACTAATTGCTGAGAATTCATACCAGGTCAATATTTTATCTCACATTGTCCATATTGTCCAAGAATTAGAAGTCCACTCAGTCCAAAAATATTGGAACAAGTAATCTCCAAGGAAGAGGCCAAGCCAAAGACAGGGAAAAGTTTGCCTGATTTGAACCTTGATGTTTGTAATTATGAGCATGTTAAACCATTCAGGATTCTTTTTTTAAGAGAGAGAGAGAGAGAGAGAGAGAGAGAGAGAGAGAGAGAGAGAGAATTTTTTAATATTTATTTTTTAGTTTTCGGTGGACACAACATCTTTGTTTGTATGTGGTGCTGAGGATCGAACCCGGGCCGCACGTGTGCCAGGCGAGTGCGCTACCATTTGAGCCACATCCCCAGCCCCATTCAGGATTCTATAACAAAACACTCTATATAACAATAAACTGGGTAGCTTATAAACAATAGAAATTTATTTCTAACAATTGTGGAGGCTAGGAAACCCAAGAGCAAAGCTATGGCAAATTTGATGCCTGACAAAGACCTACGTGTTCCCTGGTTCCTTGATTACACCTAGTCTCCGTGTCCTCACATGACGGAAGAGGTAGTGACAGGTCTTTCTTCGGCCTCTTTTATTATGAGGGCATTAATCCCATTCATCAGAGTTCTCCTCCATGAATTGATCAACTTCCAAAGTCCCCATCTCCTAATACCATCATTCTGAGGGTTCTGAGGGTTATGATTCCAAAGCATGAATTTGGTTGGAGGGGCACAACATTCAGACCATAGCACAGGGACAGAAGTCAAAAACAGATGTCATCACTTAAACTGGAGGAACCAATGACTATAACTGATGAAATATCAAGTCAACTACCTTCTCCAAAAGAATAAAAATGGGAACTTAATTTATTATTTGATGGAGAAATAAAATGTATATGAGGATGAGAAACACATTTGCTGATTGGTCTGATAATGATTCAGATTAAGGAATTGATGAGCAGAATTTAAACAAGATTTTGATTATAATTCATACTCCGCTTTACATGAGAAAATATCCTTGAGGTTATCAAATAAGCAATGACATGTCTTGGGCAAAAGTTATATCCAAACTTGTTAAAGTCATCAATGGTATTATTGTCATATCTCAATATATGTCAACATATATATCAATGATAGTATTTTGAATAGAACTTATAAGTTGAAGAAATGTGTTTATAAAAATAAACAAAGGCTGGGGATATAGCTCAGTTGGTGGAGTGCTTGCCTCACATGCACAAGTCCCTGGGTTCTATCCCCAGCACCACAAAAAAAAAAAAAAAAAAATTTCTCA
>NW_026000252.1:2083929-2091035 GCF_001458135.2 Marmota marmota marmota
TTTTTTTTTTTTTTTTTTTTTTTTTTTTTTTTTTTTTTTTGTGTGTGTGTGTGTGTGTAGAGGGGATTGAGCCCAGGGTCACTTAACCACTGAGCCACATCCCAGCCCTTTTTGTATTTTATTTAGAGATAGTCTCGTTAATTTGCTGAGGCTGGCTTTGAACTCATGATCTTTCTGCCTCAGCCTCCCAAGCCACTGTACAGGTGTGTGACACCAGGCCTGGTAGTTCCCAGGAACTATTCATGCTAAGCATGCTCTCTACCACAGAGCTCATCCACATTTTTAAAAAATTTTATTTTACATTTTCAGACAGGGTCTCACTAACTTGCTTAAGGCCTCACTAAGTTGCTGAAGTTGGCCTCGAACTTTCAATCCTCCTGCCCAACCTCCTAAATCACTGGCATTGTGCCACCATGCCCAGCCTTTTCGTAGTACTTTCTAAGTTTAAATACATTCCTAACATTTTATTCATTGTGTTTTGAATGTCATGAAATATCCCCAAGAGCTCCTCTAATGTGAAGAGTTTTTGTTTTACATTTTTTAGCCTCACTTCTTAAGGAACTTCATACTTTTCATCACAATCACTTTCCTTGCTTATGTTGATAAATTCGCCTTCACTAGCTTCCTCTGGCAGCATATCTAGACTCTATGGAATGTCATCAACATTCCATGATCAAGCGTTTCTTCTATGATTCCATATATGTTCTTTTTCAATTTCACCTCCAATGTTCTCACTTTCCATTTCTTTATTGCACCCTCTTCTTTGTTGGCTACTCCTCTCTTTTTCTTATCAATTTTTGCAAAACATCACTTTTAGGTTTTTATCACTGGGATTCATGGAGTCAACACAACAACATGTTTTGCTGTCTGTGCATCAAATGAATAACAACTGCACAGTGACCAATCACTGACAAGCTTTGAAAGAAGTGGTGGGATTGGTCACTGATCAGGATGCACATCTGTTTTTTATGTAGTTATTTGTGGACTCAAAGTCTGTACTTTATGCAATTACTCACAGTTAATATACTGTGACAACTAAAATTCGAACCATGTTGTTGGGGATCTGGTGTTATTTAACCAAAGTGTGTTAACTGAAATTTGTGCATATTGGAATGATGCAAAGTGAGAACCACCTGTATACATGCTTTACTTATTAGTATACCTTTAAGTGATTGATATTTAACACTTCACACATAGAGACCAAAACTTGGAATACTATATTTCCTTTCCCTCCTCCCAATATTTGTGCTATTTTTTTCATGTATTTTACTTTTGTATATGTTGTTGAAGCATAAATTATCTATCATTTAAGTCAGTTGACTAAGACATGTAAATTAAAAATAATTGTCTTTATATCTGCCCAAGTATTTTCTATTTCCAGAGCTGCTTTCCTTTATGTAGATCCATACTTTTTAAAATCTGGACTTAGTACTGAAGGACTTCCCCTAACATTTTTGTTTTGGTAAAGGGATTGAACCTAGGGGAGCTTAAACACTGAGCCACATCCCCAGTCCTTTTTTATATTTTATTTAGAAACAGGATCTCACTGAGTTGCTCATGGCCTTGCTAAATTGCTGAGGCTGGCTTTGAACTTGTGATTCTCCTGCCTCAGCCTCCCAAACTGCTGGGATTCCAGGCATGCACCATTATGCCCAGCCCCTTTAGCATTTCTTGTAGTACAGGTCTTCTAGTGATGAATTCTTTTATCATTTTTATATATGAAAAAGCTTTTATTTATTTATTTTTATGTTTTAAAAATTTTGTAGTTGAAAATGGACAGAATGCCTTTATTTTTTAAAAATTTTTATGTGGTGCTTAAGATCAAGCCCAGTGCCTCACACATGCTAGGCAAGTGCTCTGCCACTGAGCTACAGCCCCAGCCTGCTTTTATTTTTCTCTATTTGTGAAAGATATATTTACTGGGTAAAGAAGTCTGGGTTGATATTTTGTTTCCTTCCATTACTCTAAAGATGTAGTACCACTGGCTTCTGATTTGCACTTTTTCTAACAAGAAATCTCTAGTCCTCTGTATGTAATTTATCCCCCCTGCCTCCCAGCTGCTCTTAAGATTTTCTCTATCACTGGTTTTAAGCTACTTATTATGTTCCTTGTGCTTGAGGTTTGTTAATCTTACTAATTTTCAAATGCTCAGTACTTAGCACACAACTTATCAGGTTGTAGATAAATCTATAAATATTTCCTGAATCAAACTGAATGGTTTTGTAAAGTAAATCAACTGAAGGAATGCATCTATTTGCATTTTCAAATATTTTAATTTGTCAGATGAAAATCACTTTACCAACAAGTGGTACTTTTTTCTGTGGACTATCTTTTCCACCTCCTTTCCTTGCACTTTAAGCAAGAGTAAATAGTTTTTTTTTGACTCAAGCTCCTTTCCCATCTGTAAATATATCATTTGTCACATAATGATGAATACACATCAGCAGAAATGCATCATTAGGCCATTTCATCATTGTGTGAACATCATAAAATGTACTTACATAAACCACATGATATAATCTCCTACATACCTAAGCCATAATATATATATATATATATATATTGTCCATTGTTGACCAAAACATTGATATGCTATACATGACTGCATTTACGTCATTTGCCATTAAAGTTCCATCATTGTTTTGAAAGATATATCTCCAAATACAATCCCACTCTGAGGCACTGAGGGTTAGAACCACAATGTAGGAATTTGGGAAGGATGCATTCCAGTCCTTACCAGTGTTGTAAGAATTTACAGAATTTCCACATTATGTACAACCACAAGAATGGGATCCTAATTAGAATAAATTATACACCATATAATATATATAATATGTCAAAATACATTCTACTGTCTTATATATCTACAAAGAACAAATAAAAATAAATAAAGAATTTATAGAATTTGACCTAATTATGGAGTCATGGATTGCTTTGTGAGGGAGTCATGGATTGCTTTGTGAGGGAACTATTGAATGAAGTTAAATGTGAAGGATAGAAATTAACAACAACAATAAAAAAAGATATGGGGGTAGAGTTATGTACTATCAAGGAGGAGAAAACAGTGACATCAAAGGCCTGTAGTGGACATGAGGGTACACGGCTGGTTTCCAGAGTACTGGGTGACTGGTGAAGAGATGAACAAGAAGACAATGAAGTAAAGTGTAGGACATGAAACTTTTGCATCAGAATCCCTCCAAATGCTTGTTAAAACACACCAGAAACCTGGCTCCCTTGAAGGTCTGTTCACGGATTCTCTAGGCACTGCAGCTGGGAAGAGTGAACTCCTCTCTTTCATCCTTGAACAACTAAATTCAAAGCTCAGAATTCAGGGACAGAAAGTTGAATTGGCTAAGCTTGGGTCACATGCCCACTCCTTGGCTGCAAAGGATGAAGGAGTGGTGATGAGACGACAGTTTGGCAAGAGGAATCTGTTTGGTTTTTCATAGTGGGAAATCAGGGACTTAGATTTGTTTCACAAAATCTGCACAAAAGGAAGAGTAAAGATAATTCCCCAAAATGGATCTGGGATCTGGAAATGTTAGAGACAGAAAATAGATGGTGGAAAAAATAATAACCCAATCAATAAATGGGCTAAGGAAATGAACAGACACTTTACAGAAGAAGAAATACAATCAATCAACAAACATGAAAAAATGTTCAACATCTCTAGCAATTAGAGAAATGCAAGCCAAAACTACTCTAAGATTTCATCTCACTCCAGTCAGAATGGCAATTATCAAGAATATAAGTAATAGTAAGTGTTGGTGACAATGTGGAAGAAAAGGTACACTCATACATTGCTGGTGGGACTGCAAATTGGTGCATCACTATGGAAAGCAGTATGGAGATTCCTCAGAAAACCGGGAATGGAACCACCATTTGACCCAGCTATCCCACTCTTCAGTTTATACCCAAAGGACTTAAAAACAGCATACTACAGGGACATATGCACATCAGTGTTTATAGTAGCTCAATTCACAATAACTAAACTGTGGAACCAACCTAGATGCCCTTCAACAGATGAATGGATAAAGAAAATGTGGGGCATATACAAAATGGAATATTACAGAGCCTTAAAGAAGAATGAAATTATGGCATTTTCAGGTAAATGGATGGAACTAGAGAATATCATGCTAAGTGAAATAAGCCAATCCTGCAAACCAAAGGCCAAATGTTTTCTCTGGTAAGTGGATGCTGATCCATAGTGTGGGGGTGTAGGGAAGAATGAAGGAACTTTAGATTGTACAGAGGGGAGAGAGGGGAGGAATGGGGATGTAGGGATGAGAAGGATGGTAGAATGAGACAGACTTATTACCCTATATACACATATGATTACACTAGTGGTGTGAGTCTGCACCATGTACAGCCAGAGGAATGAGAAGTTGTGCTCCATTTGTGTACAATGTGTCAAAAAACATTCTACTGTCATGTATAACTAATTAGAACAAATTTAAAATTTTTTTTAAAAATCAAAGGGAAATCAGTAGAATAGAGGAAAGATACCAGGGATTGGGAGGAAGAAAGGAAAAGGGGACATGCTGAGAAATGATACTAACCAAATAATATTCTTATATTGTATGCATGTACAACTAAAATGCGCAAATAAAAATGTGGGTGGGGATAGATGGTGATAGCAAACAATTAAACAAAAAAAAATCACCTATTTTTTAGGAGAAATAAACTCAATGGGAGCTTGCTATAAGGACATCATGTGATCTATTTTGTGAGATAGTAAATCATGAGGCCTTCATTCCAGAAAGTTCTGCCCAGAAAGAAGGAATGTCATACAGAGAAGTCAGGAAGAAGTAAACAGACAGACCTGCTATGTTTCTCTCAGTCTATTACCCTTAGCTTCTATCTTTTGGTCCAGTTTTCTATATTATGTCTATGCTTTATGGAATCTAAGCCTAAAGATAGTTTTCTCAGGGTCTTTGGGTCTTCATTTCTGAAGGCTCCTGTGTTGTATAAATGTTTGATTAAATAAATATGTTATGCCTTATGAAAATTTCCATAATTTCCTTTAATACATTTTGTCAATGTGAATACTTCTAGCTCAATATCAGGCACATTGGGATGCTCAGCAAATGTTACTTGAATTATGTGGGAGTATGGGAAAGTTTAAGAAAAAGAATAGAGAAATTTGGAGAAAGCAATATGAGGCTGAATTCAGTTGTTTTTAAATAAAAAATTTTTTAAAATATTTATTTATTTATTTTTCGGTGGACACAACATCTTTGTTTGTATGTGGTGCTGAGGATCGAACCCAGGCCGCACGCATGCCAGGCGAGCGCGCTACCACTTGAGCCACATCCCCAGCCCCATAAAATTTTGTATTAAAGTTTTACACAAACAAAAAATGTGCAATTTTAAGCATACATTGCCATGATTTTTCACAAACCAGTGTACAAATCTCTTAAGAAATAGAATATTGCTAACTCCCCATAAACCTGCCTTGAACTCTTTTGCAGTCACTAACCCCTAACAACTCAACAATTATTCTAACACTAAGGATAGATTTTTCTTGTGTAATAATTTCTATATTCTAGCCAAGACTATTTTGGATCAAAATTTGTTACTTACACAAGACTACTTAGTACTAATAGTTAAGACATATTGAACATTTTCTACTTACCAAGTACTGTTCTAATCACTTTACACATATTTTTTAATATTTGTTTGTTTATTTATTTTTAGTTTTAGATGGACACATTATTTTGTTTTTATTTGGTGCTGAGGATTGAACCCAGTGCCTCATGCATGCTAGATAAGCACTCTACCACTGTGCCACAACCCCAGCCCCGCTTTACACATATTAAGTAATTTATTCTCATAGCCACTTTGTAAAGTAGGTGTTACAATTATTCCCAATTTACCAATGATGAATCTGAAATACAGAAAAATTAAGCAATCTGCTCAAGGACATGTAGCAACTAAGTGGCAGAGTTTGTCAGATGTCTCCAGAGTTAGTGTGATACACTGCACAAACAATATTAAACTGAACCTTAGCAAAATATGACATGTCAGTAGTTTAAAAACTTACTATTTATGGCCTGTGTTGGTAAATGTGAATGTCAGAATAAAAGATAGGTGGATATAGGGTCTTCTTGACATTAGTTGTCAGACATCCTTTATATATCAGAGCTGAGTAGTCACTGATAGACTCCAGAACCAGATGTGCCCCAGCTCCACCACTTACTACCTATGTGACTTTAAGCAGTCAATTCATCTCTGTGTGCCTCTGTTTGCTTTTCTGTAAAATAGAAGCAATAACAGTAAATACATCATAAGATTGTCACAGAGGTTAAATGAAACACTCCTGGCACATGCTATGAGCTCAATTCATTCATTCATTCATTCATCCATCCATCCATTCAACAAATATCTCCTCAGTGTCTACCATGTGCAAAGCACTGTGCTTGGTATTTAAGAAATACCAAGCTTAGTTTGCTGTGTGAACGAAGAGTAAATCACATTACTTCTCTGGGTCTTAATCTCCTATATGGAAAAATGAGAAGGGGTAGCCTATTATATTTAAAATAGGATTATAGCAAGACCAAGATAATTCACTGTGACTTTGTTCCAGTCTTAGCTTCTTGGTGAGGACTACCCTGACCCTTGTATTTAGTGCTACCAATCTTCAACCTACCAAAAATAAAGGTTTGGAATTCTGAGTTTCAAGATTTCAACCTTCAACCTACCAGAAATAAAGGTTTGGAATTTTGGGTCTCAAGATTTCAGACTCCAATGCTGGGGTTGTGCCTCAGTGGTAGAACACTTGCCTAGCATGTGTGAGGCACTGGGTTCAATTCCCAGCACCACATAAAACATTAAATGAACAAAGGTACAAATCACAAATTAAAAAAAAAATATATATATATATTTCAGACTCCATTTTCCAGAGCATACCCTGAATTATCACTGTTAATGTGTTTTTATTCATATTTTAGGATAGTAATAAATTTACAGAACAAGATAATAGTAGTAGCAAACATTTACATAGGTTTAAATCTGTGTCAAGCACTGTTTTAAGGACTTCCTTCCTTCCTTCCTTCCTTCCTTCCTTCCTTCCTTCCTTCCTTCCTTCCTTCCTTCCTTCCTTCCTT
>NW_026000252.1:2094029-2123711 GCF_001458135.2 Marmota marmota marmota
GGTCGCGGTGGCCAACACCGAACGAGGGGCTGCCGCCTGCTGGTGGTGCCCGGCTTCGGGGAAGAGGGGACAGGACTCCCCAGACCGCACCCACGGTTCCAGGTATGTCTGCGGACGGGAAAGCCCGCCCGGGTTCGCCCCTCTTTTTCTCTGGCTCGGGGTGCAAGAGGGCGGGCAGCCAAGGAAGACCCCGCTGTAGATTTTTTTTCTCTCTCTCTTTAGAGCCCCAGCCAGAGCTGGAGAGCGTTCGGAAGGAAAAGGAACGGGGCGTGGGAGTGGGAATGTGGAAAAAGGAGTGGGGTCAACCGTTTCGGGCCGCCCACCAGCGACAGAGTCGGGACTGGGGAGGTAAAAAGTACCACCTGCAGTGGGGGGTTCCAGTAGCACCCCGATCTGAGCCACCTTCTCTCCGCTGAAAGCAACGATGGCAGGAGTTTCAGTTAACCATTCACATAGAAAACCCCCAAACTATGCATACAAAGATACAGCTTTATAGCAAGAATGTGACTCCCATACTAATAAAGTCTCAGCCTTTGGAATTAAGGTGACTCTGTATCTTTTCTTGCAGAAGGAATAATTTCACACTAACAATAAATAATTGGGGGTTCTAACCGTTCACTGGGCCCAGTTTTCAATGATACTTTGCTTCCCTCTCCATATCTACAAACAATAGAGAAGACAATTTGTCCTGGGAAGTGACCACTTGACCCTTATTTTAGGACCCTGAAAGATTAAAGCAAAAATCAGGATCACTTCCCTTTTTAATGTTTGCAAATTAACTGCACTGAGGGAGGCAGGCAAGGCCTAGGCTCCAGCCCTTTGCTAAGGGTAGCTGGTGGCATGCTCATTAATAACAAGCATGCCACTGCTGTTTCCACCACTGGTGGCTCATTTGTTCAATACATGCTGAAGTTGAGGAGGTACTGTGTTGAATAAAATATCACCATGATCTTGACCCATTTCAAATTTGTGTTGCTTGGGGAAGGAAGATTTAGTAACATAATTGTTGGGGAAATGGGTGGGCAACTTAAAAGGAGAAATTACCTCTAAGTGTCTGGCATCACATTGCAGATAGGCCAAATGACATTTTTAGTGGATCACTGGTTACTTTAATATATATCTCAGATATAAACATGGATTTGGGCATTCTGATTAATTATATTTTCTGATGATGGTGACGAGAGTGGAATTTATTTTCCAGTACAAACTGGAGGACAACGAGGAAATCCAGTAACAGACCTTGGACCTCAGATAGGGTAAGTACAATTGTGTTGACTGATATGTTGGTATGTGTGTTTGGAAGCACAGACTCTTACCCAACATAAAACTTCAACCTTTTAACCACATCATCAATCTGCATTGTCAGTACACTTTCAAGAAGGCCTCATAAAAATATAAAAGAAAAAAATGCCCCGAAGACTTTAGCAAAGCCAAATAAACTTCAAGGGAAAAATTAAAGTTCTTTCCCTCTAAAGTCACCCCCAAATGTCATAAGCTAGAGGAGAAATTGTAAGCACTTTAAAAAAACTCAATTAAAAATCAAAGCATTGTAGAATTTTCAGGAAGAATATTAATGAACATTCCTTCAACAGATATTTATTGAGGGTAACTACAGGGACACAAAATGGATAAGATGTTAGGTGATCCTGTATGGGTATATATAATAAAAGTCTGTAGGAAATGCTTTAAAAACACAGGAAAAACTCAGAGTGCAAAATAATTCTTGCCAACAATCCTCAAATTAATATTCCAATTGTAATATTTTAAAGAAATTATCTGTGGCTCCAAAAAAAAAGAGTGGGGGGATTGGAAAGTTCTTGGGGAAAGCAATTGATGGAGAATGTGAATGTCTTCGGTTATAGGGAAGACTACCACTTTTCTGCTTAGACAGAATCAATTTAGCTTCAGAAATTTGGAGATGTCAACAACTAACAGAGGAGTTAGGGCTAATTCTTCCATGGGGATGAGAATTAAATTAATTTAAAATTGGACTTTAGGTCCCACTATTTACTTTAATTGTAAGTACATTTTCTTTGTGTTGGTGGGGATTGAACCCAGGGCCTTGTAATATGCTATTCGTGTGCTCTACCACTGAGCTACACTTCAACCAAGTACCTACATTTTTTCAAACTTTTTTTCTGAGATTTGGTAGCCTCAGGCTTGGCAACTATGGAACACAAATCTTTGGAGATGTGTTAATTTGCTTAAATGACTGGTTTGTATAGAAGGGAGGGTAAGAAAAAGCTAAAAGAAACAAAACCCATTGTTTACAGTACATTTTTAAAATTCTTTCTATTTTCAAGCCAGGTGCAATGATGCATGCATATAATCCCAATGGCTGGGGAGGCTGAGGCAGGAGTTCAGAGCAGCAATTTAGCAAGAGCCTAAGAAATTCAGCTCAACCCTGTCTCTAAATAAAATATTTTTAAAAGGCTGGGGATATTGCTCAGTGGATAGCACCCCTGGGTTCAATCCTAGGTACCAAGAAAAAAAAAACCACAAAATTCTTTGTATTTTTATTTTTATTCATTTATCTTATTCACCTGTGAAATAAGCATATTGTCCCTATTTTACACCTGAAGAATCTGAGGCTTCCAGAAGGTAGATCTTCACTAGTTTCAAAATGTGAAAGCCAAGATACCTAATCTCTTCTGTCTTTTTGTCCACCATAATCCATTCTCTATCCTTTCTCAAGTATTTCCTTTTCCTTGTCCCCACAATTCTGCCCAAGAAAAAAATTATTTCATACAAAGTAATTTGGGTGTTCATTTTGGTATTTAATGTTTTTTTTTTCAAGTGAGCAGAATAGGGTGAAGAAGGGGGAAGTTCCCCTAGAGGGGCCAGATCAGAATCTTCTGAGGATAGAGGGTAATAATGACACTGTTCTGTACCTGGAAACAGTAGAAGCATGCCGCAGAAGCAGGGAAAAAAAGGTTGAGAACCACTGTTTTTAATTAGGAAAAAAACTGAACAACTGAGCAAAGGAACAAGGCTGGTGACTTCATTTGTAGCACAGTTGTTTTTTTTTTTTTTTTCCTATTTTGGCTGAGCAGTCTTTCTGAGGGTGGAGAGAACTGAAACCATCTGAGAATAAAGAAAGAAAGTTTCTTGGGCTGAGAGGAGCCCTTTGTCTTTACCTTATTGCCCCTGGGCAGGGATGAAAGCCAGACCTTAAGTTGAGGGCAGCTGAATGGCTGAGGAGAGTGACAGAAGGTTGCTCAACATGGATTGAAGATGACCTTTTCCAACTATTATTCCCAGTTTACAAAATTTAAGAGGAAGGACCCCTATGAGGTGAAAAAAAAAAAAAGCCTTTTGTGTTCTTCCAGAGCTGTTTCCCAGTCCCTGCCTACCTCTTCCTGGAAGAACAATCCCTTTTTTCAGGCAGATCTAGATTTATACAAAAAGTCCTGAAAATTTGAAACAAAATTCTAAGGTAAGTAGGATAAAGCAACAGAGAAAACATCTTTGACTTATGTCGGCAAATTTTTCTAAAGCATGTGATTTAAAATATAAATATTTTAGAAAACAAATACTTAAATTTCATACCCATCTTGATATGAACATACTCTCCTGGGCCCCGCTTTGAAAATGAAAGTGAGATGGGTTTTTGAATTTCTTCTTTTACAATAAACAGTAGTGTATTATCTTCTAGAGCTATTTGATTGAGGATAGATATGTGTTCACCTAAGATCTTTATGGAATGATATACCTAAAGATTCATAATAAATTATCACTCTGCTTAGTTATCAACATTTATATTATGTTACGTCACATTACATTATAAATTAATTTTTTCAGTGGTTCCCAAATTTTTTTGCTGAACTCCTGGGCGCAAGTGATTCTCCTACCTCAGTCTCCCCAGTAATCAAATTCTTTTTTGTTTGTTTGTTTTGATACCATGGATTTAACCACAGTGTTAAATTGTTGTTAACTACTAAGCAACATCCCCAGCCCTTTTTAATATTTTATCTAGAGACAAGATCTTAGCAAGAGACAGTTGCTAAGTTACTTAGGGACTCACTAAGTTGGTGAGGCTAGTTTTAAACTCACGATCTGCCGCAGCCCGGCTGGCTGGGCAAAATAACCGGGGGGTGACGAATAACTTGTGTACGTTGACACAGCAAGAGTGGAAGCCGTTTATTGCAGGACAGGAGCAGTATTTATACATTCCACACAGCTTATCTAATTAGCATAAACTAGATACATCAGTCAACCAATAAGGAATCTCCACACTTAATGGCTCGCTTTTGTTACTTTTCAAACCACTCCCTCTGGCATTTTGCCAGGCACCATCCAGACTTGTTTATGAACTCTAACATTCCCCTGGCAAAATGCCAGGTGTTATTTTGACTTGTTTACAGACTCTAACAACGATCCTCCTGCCTCAGCCTCCTGAACCACTGGGATTTCAAGTGTGTGCCACTGTACCTGGCAGAATAAAATTCTTAGATAAATATAAACCACCTTCATGTAACAAGAGATCCCCTACTCCACAAAAATGTCCTAACTTTTTGCCACTGCATAAAAAGGTCACCAGAGGATTAGCAAGGATGGTGGAATGTAATGGACATCATTATCCAAAGTACATGTATAAAGGCTTGAATTGGGTGTCAACCTACTTTATATACAAACAGAGATATGAAAAATTGTGGTATATATGTGTAATAAAAATTTTAATACAAAAAAACAAAGTACATGTATAAAGATATGAATTGGTGTGAACATACTTTATATACAAAAGATATGAAAAATTGTGCTCTATATGTATAATAAGAATTGTAATGCATTCCACTGTCTTGTATTTAAAAAATAAAATCAATAATAAAACAAAGGTCACCAGAGAGCCAGGCATGGCAGCATATGCCTATAATCCCAGTGGCTTGAGGCGCTGAGGCAGGAGGATTGAAGTTTCAAAGCCAGCCTCAGCAACTTAGTAAGGCTTTAAGCAACTCACTGAGACCTGTCTCTAAATAAAATACAAAAAAGGCTGGGGACGTAGCTCAGTGGTTAGGTGCCCTGGGTTTAATCCAAAAAAAAAGGTCACCAGAAAATAAATGACGTTGTTTCCAGTGACATGCTAATAGGAACCATCAGAAGTTTATTAATAATTCATGTCAGACACAAATGAATAATTGTAGTTATATTATAGACACCCATGCCTTACCTTAATTGTGCAGTCCCAAGGACTTTAGGGGGATTACTTTCTTAGAAAACCACTCATTTATTTTTGTCATGTGATTTTATATGTATTTTTAAATTTCTTTTAGTCATTGATGGACCTTTATTTTATTTATTTATTTATATATGGTGCTGAGACTCAGACCCAGTGCCTCACACATACTAGGCAAGAGCTCTACCCCTGAGCCACAACCCCAGCCCTGATTTTATGTAGTTTTTCTCTCTGTTCTGTTTTGTTTCTTCAATTTTTTTTTCTCTTGGGCCTCCTTCCCATACCATTCCTTTCTTTGGGCCTCAATGTAAACACTTACAATATCAAATGTTCACAACTGCCTAGCTAAAAAGGTGTTTATACTTACTTTTTTTTTTTTTTTGATACTAGGGATTGAACCCAGGGGATGCTTAACCACTGAGCCACATCCCCAGCCCCCCTTTTTAAAAAAATATATATATTTATTTATTTTTATGTGGTGCTGAGGATCAAACCCAGTGCCTCAAATGTTTGAGGTAGGCGCTCTACCACTGCCCACAACCCCAGCCCCTCAGCCCCGTTTTTATATTTTACTTAGAGACAGGGTCTTGCTGAGTTTCTTAGAGTCTTGCTGAGTTTCTTAGGGCCTTGATAAATTTCTGGGGCTGCTTTGAACTCCTGATCATCCTGCCTCAGCCTCCTGAGCTGCTGGGATTACAGGTGTGCACCACCAGGCCTGGCTACAGTTTCAATTACGGCTTCTGGTTTGGTTTGACTTCAGCTGCAACAAATTACCTAGTCAAGTTTATTGAGGAAAAATATGGCTGCCAGACCAGGGTAGAAGAAAGTCATTATTCCAAAGCATATTCCTTGTCCTTGCCAGAGAGTATTAATTACATACTTGTTCTGCATAAAAAATAAAACAGTTCAGTTGGTGAAGAGAAATGAGGCCAGGCTTTGTGGTGCATGCCTGTAATTCCAGTTACTCTGGAGGCTGAGGCAGGAGGATCACAAGTTTGAGGCTACCTGGGTAACTTAGCAAGACCCTGTCTCAAAATAAAATAAAAAATAAAGGGCTAGGGATGTAGCTCAGAGGTATAATGTTCCTGGGTTCAATCCCCAGAACTAAGAAAGAGAGAGAGACAGAGGGAGAACATGAATGTGACTGGCAGCTTTTACCCCACTCTGGACTTTGTGATACTCTTGACTAAATTTGTGAACAAGTCCTTAAAGGGTATCTTGCCAATGAAAGAAAGCAGTTGAGAGAGGAGCAGCTTAGAGACCCCTTGACCTTATCCTGTGTAAACCATAGGAGAGAAATTCCAAAAGGCTTTTCAAACCTTTCTCTTTCTATCCTTTGATATGAAACATGCAGTTCTCCTTACCCTCCCTGCTTCCTTTTCTGTCTTTCCTTTTGTGGCTTTTAAAAAGATACCTAAGCTCTAAAAGTAGTAGGTTGTTTTCTTTCAGTTTGTGGAATGAAACCTAGCAGATGAGTAACGAGGAACTTAAAATAAGCACTGAGCTGGAGACAGGACTTCAGATTTACCACCACAGGCTGTGTGACCTTGGTCTAGTCATTTAATTTCTCTGAGACTCTGTTACAAAATGACTCTCCCCAGTCCTTTGAAAATCCCTGGCTGTATAGGATTCATTGGAAGCATTTCCTTTCAGACACCCTGGAAATTCTATAAGGCTCAAGGAGGAAAGCCAGTAAAAATCAAAAAGGGTGTGTATGTGTGTGTCTCCAGAGATTTGTGGAAAGGGTGAACAGAGATGCCACTTTTTCAAGGAGCAAAATTATTAATGAAGAGAGTTTTCTATGTTAACTTCTATCTATACCCAGATGTCTATCTCAGATGTTTTATTACTGCTATCTCCAGGTATAAAGTAAGTGGTCTCACCCGACTTGGCCCTGTGCTCTCTTGCTTCCTGATCAGTCCCACCAATGTCTTTCATCCAGAATTAAGTAAGAGGAATAAGAATCTCTCTGCTATTGTTACTGGATTAGCACTATTTTTGCTTTTTTACAGAATTGTGTGGTAAAAATTTGCCTGCTAAAAAAATGTGCCTGGCAAGTAGCATTGTACTCATTTCTCCTGTCTCTGTCCCTTTCCTTCATGATTGCTGTTAATAATCTGTATTCTTACTTCTATAAAGAATGGAAGCCAGAATTAATGATAATCTTCTCCTTTAAGAACAGATAGAACCAGACATGGTGGCTCATGCCTGGAATCCCAGGGACTCAGGAAGCTGAGACAGAGGGATCGAGAGTTCACACTCAGCCTCAGCAAATTAGCGGGGCCTTAGGCAACTCAGAGAGACCCTGTCTCTAATAAAATATGAAAAAGGGCTGGGGATGTATCTCAGTGGTTAAGTGCCCCTGGGATCAATCCCTGGTACCAGAAAAAAAAAATGGATCAAAGATGCTTCTGGATTGTGACTGGTAGAATAATAAAAGTCAGAAAGGACTATTTCAAGAAAAAGGAGATGATGTTCCAATGGCAAATATATACCACAAATTTCACATCTGAGTTAATCACTATAGTCTGGTTGAATAAATGTGTGTGTGTGTGTGTGTGTGTGTGTGTGTGTATTGCTAGGGATGGAACCCAGGGCCTCACATATGAAGGCAAGAGTTCTCCCACTGAGCTACATCCCCAGTCCTGATTGACTGAACTTGTGTGTGTGTGTGTGTGTGTGTGTGTGGTGCTGGGGATGAAACCTAGGCCTCACACATGTTAGGCAATTGCTCTACTGCTGAGCTACAACCTCAGCTCTGATTGACTAAACTTTAATAGAGCTTGGTTTATGCCTTTTTCATAATAATTTTAATATCTTCACTGAATTTTTCATCTCTAAAGAGTTTATTTTAAGAATATTTTTATCTTTCCTTTTCCTGAAAGCCAAGTACAGATGCACCCTTGGGATAGTGAGTCCCTTCATTCTCTTTGTTTGTGTGTGAGGGTGGAAGGGAGGGGGCATATTCAATATCTGTATGTATCAAGTTTATTCATTCATTGCCAATAGTAGGGCAAACCTGTTATTTAAACTTCGGGGCTAAAAAAGAATAGATGAGAGATAATACACCAAAAAATCATTTACTCAGGGCCATGGGACGATTCCATGTGTGTGGGCCCATGGATGTACACACCCATGTGCTTTTCTATGTTTTCCAAAATTGCTACAAATAACGAAAGACAATATTAATTTAAAAATAAATACATTTGCCATTTTTCATTACCAGAAGAAAATAAAATGACATTTGCATGCATGGATAAAAGAGATGTAGGCAGGGGCTGGGGTTGTGGCTCAGTGGTTGAGTACTTACCTCACATGTATAAGGCACTGGGTTCAATCCTCAGCACCCATAAAAATAAATTAATTAATTAAATAAAGATATCGTGTCCATCTACAACTAAAGAAATATTTTTTTAAAAAGATGCAAACATGCTTGGATTTTTCTCAGTGGTGATTTTATATATATGTGGAGGGGGGGGCTGGTCAGTATATAAAATGAACAAAGTGACTCCCTCCTTCTCCTTACTATTTTTGGGTAGCTGCAGTTATCCATTTGGTGGATTGAGATGCTTGGGTCCTTCTTTCTCTCTTCCCTCTGAGGTAGTTACTGATCAAATATTTCAGTGTATTAGGAAAACTGTACATTAAAGATTCCATTTGAGTAGGAAAGACTCCTTATAAAACAAAATAATTATCTGTTAATTTTTATAAGGACGTTGGTTGTCACTTAATATGCTAAGCTTTCACCTAAAAACTATACTCAGAGTCACTATCTTGAGAAAATACATGTGATGGCATTAATATTTTCCAATGTTGACATTAGGTTCTCATCATGAAATTGCTGTCAAAACAGATAGAATTCTGTACACTTGGCATTGTTGCCTGAAAGCAAAGCCCAAGACTGGAATAGCAGGAATTTATAGGTCAAGACAGAAGGGCATTTGGCAGAGTTAATCTTAAGGAAGTCTGCATGGTATACTATACCCAAAGTAGCTCACATTGCATTAAAACCTGATGTTTTAGTCACCTTAAGGAATGAGTAAATAGTAGTCCCATCCAGAAGTACTTGAGAAAATCAGATATATTGAAAGCATGGGTGCTAACTCTATTAGCCTATTAATTTCACATTACTTATTATTTGAAGGCAGTCTTTTTATGTGTACAGTTGCTTCTTCATAGAATCACTTCATTTACAATAAGTAGCTAGATGTATCAATTCACTGGTTATATTTCATATGGTAGAAAAATTTTAAAGTTAAAAGGGTCTATAGAGGCTCTAATTTTCAGATAGTATAGTATGAAAGAGTGAATCTGTTACAGGCAGTTAACTACAGGGATACTGAGATGAAGAAATGCTATGAATGTTAGAAAATTTTTCTCAAACTATTTTACAGAAGCAAGGTAAAGTTAAATCTAGACCAGAAACAATGGTAATAAAGTGAACAAAATGTAAGTAGCATTACACAGAAAACAAAAGTATGGAATTAGCAGTTTTTAGTTACATTAATGTATCCTGGGAAATACAGATAAACTTCTTCCCAGAGTCTATTCTTTTACCAAAATAAAAATTAAGATATAGTATATATTTTGAGATTTAATTTCTGCACTCTTAAAAATTTATATTTTTTCAAGTGACTACAAAGAAGGACAAAAGTGAAGTATCATGGTGCCATTATTGGTAAATTCAAATTAGTGTTTGAATGTATAGTGTCATAGGGGTTAGAGAAATAATTTTGCCCTAAATGAGCTCAAATTATTCCAAACTATTATAAATTTCTCTTTGAATAAATAGGTGTAGCTATGGATTTATGATATAACCAGAAGGTCTCTAAAAGAGCTTTCACACAAAATATAATGCTGTTATAGAAAAATACCTGCTGATTAGATGGTTGGGTGTATAATAAAATCTGTCATCAGTTTGCATAGTGTTTCATACTGTAGAAATAACCCTTGCAAGCTGAAACCATGGAAAAAGATTTTAATAATCAATTGTAAAATGTATTTGTGTTCCATTAATTTTAAAATACATTCTTGATTGATTTTTGTATTATTTTGTTTTTGTTAAAATATTGGAAACTTTATTACTGTTGGTTTTAAATTTAAAAAGAGAAGTAAAACTGATATGTAACTCTAAGCAAAAATATCGAAATCTTAAAAAAGAGTCTGTAGAACTTAGCTTGTTCGGCCATTTTTATTGGTAATTGAGAAAACTGAGGTCATAGTCACTCTGTGAGTTAGAGGGCCAGCTCTCAAATGGTTAAGTTCCTTTGCCTGTGAACCAGCATCCTTACTTATTTCTTTCTACAGCAGTGTAAGTAATGTGCCTTGATTTTAAATTCTGTTTTTCAGGAATTGGAAAAGGTGCCTAAAGAAATGGATGCTAGAAGAAAACACTGGAAGGAGAATATGTTTACTCATCATTTTAGTGCACAGGATGTTCTAGAAGAGGCTTCTAACACTGAATCTTCTTGTGAACCAATAGTTGTAGATAACACCAAGAGAATGGAAGGAAATTATAATCTGTCCAGTAGAAAGTTTCAGGAAGAAAATAAATTTAAGAGGAAAGAATATGTTTCTCAACTAAATGAAAGAGAACAAGAACCAAATTTAAGAGAGAGAAGGATAAACATGTCAAAGAATGAGCCAGACATAAAGTCTGTCTCCAATGAATCATTTAATTTGGATGTTGTATCGGAAGAAAGCTTAAACAGAATAGAAGACTCCTGTGCCTGGAGTAAAGAAGATTTACCAATCATACCACGACAAGCCCCAAGGAAGAAAGTAACTGAAGGAATGTCTCCAAAACTTCGCCTGAACCTTTTAAATGAAGAACTAGAAGAACTTAATATGAAATGCAGAAAAATAGAAGAGGAATTTGAAAATGCTGAAAAAGAACTTTTGAACTCCAAGAAAGAAGTTTCTGTGAAATCCCTAAATTTTCAAGAGACAGGGACAGATACTTTGAAGAATGACAGGGAACTTCAAGCTTTAAAAAATGACCTATCCGAAAAAGCGACAGATGTAAAAAACTTAACTGAGGAGCTCCAGCAAGCCAAAGAAGTTATCCACAACTTGAACCTAGAGAACAGAAATTTAAAAGAAGCTGTTAGGAAATTAAAGCGTCAAACTGAAATAGGAAATGCTCTCCTAAAAGAAGAAATGAAATTGTATTATGAATTAGAAATGGACAAGATCCGTGGAGAGCTGGATGCCATCAAGAATGAACTGAGAGCTGAGAAGACCCTGCAAGCAAGAAATAACAAAGCCCTGGAATTGCTTAGAAAACACTTTGCTACCGTGATAAGGTCACCAGACACCCTTAACCACTTTACTGGAGATTTTTTTTAAAGTTAAAAAAAAGCCTTTCATTAAGCAAGTTATTGAGCCAAATCAATGATTATTATGCTATCATTGTATACTACTTAAAATGTATGTAATGGGATGTAATTTTCACTTTTGCTGCATCAAAATATCTGTAAAACATAGATGTTCATTTCAAAGTTTCTGCTTTCTCTTTCTAATGAAGTGATTTCGAGAATACAAATGGAAATGAAGCCTAAGAAATTTCTTTTGTATATCCATAAATATATATACATATATATCTATATTTGAGTCAAAAACACATAGTAATTCACCAGATCAATTATGAATACAAATCAACAGTCATTTTTGATCCTGTGAGCAATATGTCCTTGGCACATGGATATTCTCCCATCTGTGTTCATTGATGTTAACAATAAAAATATTGTTTATATGTATAAGCATAACATATGTCTGTGAGTCTCTTAGTTGCCTGTTCAAACTCAATGGGATACCAAAAATGTATCTGCTTTCTTTGGGGTCTAACCTTAATTAGGCACATGTAAACATCTCAGGAAAAAATGCAGTTTTTTTCTCCCTCCTGCTGTTTTCCATGCTTTCTCCTTTGACCTGGACATGGTTCCCATAGACTAGAAGACTGAGAGACATTGCTGTGACCTTTGCTAGAGCCCTGCTTTTTCCAGCTAGTGGCTCTTGCATTATCTCATGTTGACCAGCAAGGGGCGTTGTTTACACAGTTCTTCCGAAATTCCACCAGGAGGAAATGTCCTTGCTCAGCTTCTATCACCA
Source organism: Marmota marmota marmota (assembly GCF_001458135.2). NCBI lineage: Eukaryota > Metazoa > Chordata > Mammalia > Rodentia > Sciuridae > Marmota > Marmota marmota. Next base: position 2,106,313 of record NW_026000252.1, read on the forward strand.
GACCCAGACTACAGTGAAAGATGTTGGATGTCATCTAGATAAGTTTTCAATGAGCTAGCTTGATTTATATAGTCATCCAGCCCTGTAAGGGGCCCAGGCAATGATATTTTGTTTTATACTTATGAAGACTACAAATGTACTGCCTCTGCCCTTTGGTGGAAATGATGGTCAGCTGATTCTTTACATTTGTTTGTATTAATCATCAAGATTTCTTATACTTGGAGCTCCATTGGCATGGTATTTTTAGCCAAATGAACCAAATGTAATCACAGATTATGAGGGTGGGATACAATTGTAAGAGTTTGGGTATCTTTCCAAAAGGGAAAATCCCCAAACTGGGAGTGAGACACATTGATTCTAGTGCTTGTTCTCCCATCAACTAATTAACCTCCTAGGCCATAAAGTTCTCATTTGTAAAATGAGGGAGTTGAGATCTTTCATCATGATTTTTTTTCAGAGCTGCACATGTTAGCATAGATCTGTAGTCCCAGCTACTCAGGAGGCTGATACAGGAGGATCCCTTGAGCTCAGGAGTTTGTGGCTAGGCTGGACAATACATTGAGACACATTCTGTCTCTCTTAAAGTTTCTGTTCAGTTTTAATGTTCCGTGATTTCACCTCAATGATTTTATTTGCAAGTGTAACTATAGCTGTGACAAAGTAAAATTCCCACCATATCTGGTACATTCAATTCATTTTTTGGTACCAGGGATTGAACTCAGGGGCACTTGGCCACTGAGCCACATCCCCAGCCCTATTTTGTATTTTATTTAGAGACAGGGTCTCACCAAGTTGCTTAGTGCCTCAATGTTGCTGAGACTGGCTTTGAACTTGTGATCCTCCTGTCTCAGCCTTCTGAGCCACTGAGATTACAGTCATGTGCCACCACACCTGGCAGGTGCATTCAGTTCTTATACTTCAAGGATCTATTTTGCCAAGAAAATATAAGCAGGCTCTTTTAAAAAAATATTTATTTTTTTAGTTATAGGCGTACACAATGCCTTTATTTTATTTTTATGTACTGCTCAGGATCAAACCCAGTGCCTCACGCATGCTAGGTGAGTACTCTACCCCTGAGCCACAACCCCAGCCCCCAAGCAGGCTCTTTTTATAGTTTGAAAATCTCCAACTACTGTGTCAATAAATCAGTGAAGTGAGTAAATGATGCCTTTTCTCCTCCTTTCTCCTTTCTCTATTCATTGAGATCAGGGAAGGCACTGCATGGAGACTGTCCTTCCTTGAATGCTAGTATGCTGACCTGGAGGCCGAATGGGGCTTGGCTGGCCTGGGAAGTCTGGACTAAATTGGAAGATGATAATCTTTGGAGCTTTCTGACCTAATCCTGATCAACTTAACACAGGCTCCAGCAGCCTGCCTCAAAGGGGGAGATGATTTTCAGGTTTTTGGTGGTCACTGGCTTCCCTACAAGGGTCTAGGCACAAAAGCAAACTAGGAACTTTTTGCCCTATATGATTCTCTTCCTTATTGTCCCCTTAAAATTATCCCTTTGCCCTTGCCCCCTAAAGACTCTCCTTCTGGAGTTGAGGTTGTGGTAGAGTGCTTTCCTAGCATGTGTGAGGCACTGGGTTCGATCCTCAACACCACATAAAAATAAATAAAGTTATTGTGTCCAACTACACCTAAAAATAAATATTTAAAAAACAAAAAACAAGGAGGGGGAGCATGGGAGGAATAGACGAGCTCTAGATAGGGCAGAGGGATGGCAGGGGAAGGGAGGGGGCAGGGGGTTAGAAATGATGGTGGAATGTGATGGTCATTATTATCCAAAGTACATGTATGAAGACACAAATTGGTGTGAGTATACTTTGTATACAACCAGAGATATGAAAAATTGTGCTCTATACGTGTAATATGAATTGTAATTCATTCTGGTGTCATGTATAAATAAAAAATTAATTAAAATCATACAAATAGTTGGGGATGTAGCTCAGTTGGTAGAGTGCTTGCCTTGCATGCACAAGGCCCTGTGTTCAATCCCCAGCACCACAAAAACAAACAAACAAACAAACAAACAAAAAGACTCTCTTCCCCTGGATGCTAGTGTGCAGAGGTGCTTATGTGTTTAAAAATAGTTCACATTGTATTAAGCCACTAGGTTTGATATTCTCAATATAATTCTTTTTACGGTGTTGGGGATCATACCCAGGGCCTTACTAATGCTAGGTGTTCTACTGCTGAGCTACATCCCAGCCCTAATAGTTTGAAAAAAAATATATATGGGGGGCATATGGTGACTGAACTACTGAGCCACATACCCAGTCCTTTTACTTTTTTATTTTGATACAGGTTGTCCCTAAGTTGCTTACAGCCTCACTAAGTTGCTGAAGCTGGTGTCAAACTTGTGATCCTCCTCCTTCAGGCTCTGGAGCTGCAGGAATTATAGGTGTGGGCCAATGCACCCGGCATTTCGGAGCTTTCACTCTAGGAGAATTTCTGTTTAAGTCTGTTTAAGGTTTTCAGTGGCAATTAGCTTTATCTTTCACAAGTGTGCACTTGGTGTGGGGGTGGCAGAAGTGTGGCAGAGGGAAATTCAGACAAGAAAAGTTCATACTTTAGCTCAGCTTTAGGGTCAGGAAACCTAGATGGAAATGGAATATAGATTCTTTTTTTTTTTTTTTGGTACTGGGGATTGAACCATGGGGTGCATCACTATTGACCCACATCCCCAGCCCTTTTTTATATTTTATTCAGAGCCAGGGTCTATCTGAGTTGTTTGGAGCCTTTGTAAGTTGCTGAGGCTGCCCTTGAACTCACGAACCTCCTTCCTCAGCCTCCCGAGCCACTGGGATTATAGGCATGTGCCACCATACCCGGCTGGAATATAGACTCTTTTTTTTTTAAATTGTAGACGAACACAATACCTTTATATTATTTATTTGTTTTCATGTGGTGCTGAGGATTGAACCCACGGCCTCACACATGCTAGGCAAGTGCTCTACCACTGAGCCACAACCCCAGCCTTGGAACACAGATTTTTAATGAGATGCCTGGGATACTGAGATTCAGAAAGCCCCTACAGAAAGCCTAGGTATAGAAACTGGCCAGGGATACATTATACAGTCACCAACTCCAGAGGGCCACAGAGAAAGGGAAGCCAAAGCCACAAAGCTAACAGTTTGTATCTGAAAAGGAGTCACATAAAAATAAAAGCAGGGGGCTGAGGTTATGGCTTAGTGGCAGAATGCTTGTCTAGCACATGTGAGGCACTGGGTTTGATCCTCAGCACTGCATAAAAATAAATAAGTAAAATAAAGGTATTGTGTCTATAACTAAAAAATTTATTTAAAAATAAATAAATAAAAGCGGGTCTAAAATAAGCTGGGAGAAAGTTGGAAAGTTCATGTTCCTCTTCATGGGCAGATGTGAACAGCAACGGGTTGAACTGCCTTAAAGAACCAGAATCAAGGCAAACATAAATACCCTGTCCATTGTCTCTGTTCTTACTCCCACTTGTCACATTCTGTGTCCCTTCCCAATTTTGATTGGAATATATTATCATTGGGCCTTTTAATATATTGAGTGGGAGACATGGAGGTTTTTGGTTTTGTTTTTGTTTTTTTTTAATAAGGATGGCACATCAGGCCACTAATCCCTTTAACTGTTGGATAAACTATTAGAAGTCAGCAATGTAACCACACACTATTCACCACCAACTTCTAATTCTTTACTGCAGAAACCTAGGCTGTCAGAGGGCTTTAGGAGGATTTGCTCCACCTTGGGTTGCAGTTTTACAAACATTTGCTGAACATTTATTATTGTAACTCATTACTTCTAATACATGTCTTTTTTCCCCAACATTTTGACATTCCTGAATTTGGGACACATCTTCAAATTGATGGTATGTCATAGTATTCTTGTTAGTGTCTTTTAAATTAGTAGTTCTATAAATAATGGTGTATCTTATAATTGATGTAGTTTTATATGTGATAAATATAGGGATGTAGGTTGCTAGACACGGTGGTACCATGTATTGTAGGTATACCCTCCTCCCATACTGAGTACCAAGATAGTGTCTCCTGTGTTTAGTGGTCAGAGCTGCTGTTCACAGGGTCTCTCCCTCTCTCTGACACCTTTAATGCCTATAATCCCAGCAGATTGGGAGGCTGAGGCGGGAGGATCATGAATTCAAAGCCAGCCTCAGCAATTTAGTGAGACCCTAAGTAACTCAGCGAGACCCTGTCTCTGAATAAAATATAATAAGGGCTGGGGATGTGGATTAGTGGTTAAGCACTCCTGGGTTCAATCCCCGGTACTCCTTCATGGGGATATAGAAATATAGAAATAAAGGGATTTATGAATAAGACAGGTCTCTGATCTCAAGGACTTTACTTATGCATTTACCAAAAACAATATAGTAAGAGCTATGCTAGCAATACTAATGTAAAGTGCTGTGGAAGCACAGAGGAGGATCAATTAATTCTGCCTGAAGGGCTAGGGATGACTTCATAAAGGAGGTGACATTTGAGCTGGGCCTTGAAGGATAAGAAGGCTTTTCTAGTCAAAGCATGGGGGCAGGGATATTTCTGGAATGTTAATGTGGAAAGTCTAGTTGGCTTCAAAAAAAGGACTCTTGGCCATAAATTAGAGTACTGGGATGATATACATTGATGATTTTTCTCATTTGAGACTGTAGTCTGAAAACAATTATGTATTCTAATTCTGCTAATTTTCAGATAGACTGGTGAATGAAGTTCTCATGATATAAAGACCAGGTTCCAGATAACAAATGCAGAAAAAAAAAATCTCGATAATACCACTGTACCTTTAGTATCCATCAGTTTTGTTTTGGAAATAAAAGACTTAAGAGATTTCAGTCCTAATATTCAGTCAAGTTCACTGTGGGCAGTCTAATTTCAAAGAAATGCATGAAAGAAAAACACTTCAGTGTATCATCTATCCAAAGAAACACACAGAGACTTAGCATAGAGAGTAAGTGCACAAACTTTGGCTATTCACTTATTAGCTGAGTGACCTTGGACAAGGTGCAGTTCTATGTAGCTCATTTTCCTCACCTGGAAAGATAGGGTTAATAAATAATGTTAACTGGATGCAGTAGGGCACACTTATAATCCCAGCAGCTTTGGAGGCTGGGGAGGGAGGATCTTGAGTTCAAAGCCAGCCTCAACAACTTAGTAAGGCCCTAAACAACTCAGTGAGACCCTGTCTCTAAATAAAATACAAAATAGGGCTGCAGATATGGCTCAGTGGTCCAGTGCCCCTGAGTTCAATCCCTAGTACCCATAAACAAACAAACAAAGTTGACTAGAGAATGAGATCACATAGAGTCAATAAATATCACTTTTATTGTTATCAATATTATTTTTACCTAACTTATAAGGGGAAATTGACCAAGTACATCTGTCTCCTCCTAGCTATTACTCTTTTATTTGTTCTTTTTAGATATACAGGAGAGTAGAGTGTATTTTGACATATTATGCATACATGGAGTGTAACTTCTGAATAGCATCTAGTTCTAACTATTACTCTCCTTTTTTTTTTTAATTGGTATGGGAGATTGAACTCAGGGGCACTCAACTACTGAGCCACATCCCCAGCTCTTTTTTTTTAGAATTTTTCAAAATTGTAGATGAACACAATACCTTTATTTATTTATCTTTATGTGGTGCTGAGGATTGAACCCAGTGCCTTACATGTGCTAGGTGAATGCTCTACCACTGAGCTACAACCCCAGCCCCTCCCCAGCCCTTTTAATTTTTAGACACAGGATCTCACTGAGTTATTTAGGGCCTTGCTAAGTTGCTGAGGCTGGCTTTGAACTCGTGATCCTCCTGCCTCAGCCTCCCAAGCTGTTGGGATTACAGGTGTGTGCCACTATGCCTGGCGGCTATTACTCTTGCTAAACTCTTTACACTTATTGTCCCTCAAATTGTTTTCTCTGGAGAGATTAGATGAATTTTTCATACTATGTGTATCAATCATATATATAGTATGTGTATTCTATATGTTATATAGAATATAATATGCAACATGTATATGTAATATTATATTTATACATATACATACATATACAACTTTGAGAAGGTAGAACAAGTTGCAAGGGAAATATTTTGAGTTCATTATCATATGAGGCCTTAAGCCTAGGTAATGAATCTCTCAGATGGCCTTTTTGGCCTCAGGAGGGATCATGCAAAGGAAACTTCTTGGATCAGAGCCTACTCTACCAAGCTCCTCTTCAGTCAGTTCTGTGTAAGGTTGGTCCCTGGCCCCTAACCTTGGCAGTCAGAGTACCATAGGGGGAAGAAAGCCCTGCTCTAGTGTTCCACTGGGAAAGACTCATCTAGGAAAAGGGAATGGAGACAAGAGAGGCTATTATAGTGTTTTCCATTTCCCCTTGGCACAGAGAGCTGTGCAGCTGGGGACCCACTACTCCAGCTGCTCAGATCAGAATAAGACATTGTCTTGTTCTTTGTACTCAGAATACTGAAGTTGCAGTTAGCCATGTATTGTAGGTATACCCTCCTCCCATACTGAGTACCAAGATAGTGTCTCCTGTGTTTAGTGGTCAGAGCTGCTATTCACAGGGTCTCTCCCTCTCTCTGACACCTTTGATTATATCCTGTCTTTTGATAATTGGTGTGTTTCGTTGGACTCAGGTTGTCATTTCCCAAGAGACTAGGTTTAAAACTCTTTCTCTGAGGATGTTTTTGGGGTGTCCTTGAAGCTTTTCTTTTGCATTTCAGTCCATGCCTATTGAGTCCACAACAGATGCTGTCATGTATATTCAAGACTATGACAGGAGACATACCTGAGAGATTCTCCTTATGTCACTAGTGCCCTCATCTGCATTTGGACTATTGGTTAGAGCCTAGTTAAAAAACTTTGTTTTGTGTTGCGCACTGCCATGTACATTGTCTTGTGTCCTGTGCATAAAAATCTCTGAATTGCCATTCATTTTACAGATGAGGATACTGTGTTTCAGAGAAGCTAAATGACTTAGTGTTACACAGCTAATAAGTGGTGGATCTGGGATTCAAACCCAGAATGTCCAAATCCATTACAATGCCTGTTCCATTATATTAGACCATATTTTGTGTTAAAATGAATGAGATGATATTCAATCACGTAAGGTTTATTTGACTTTAATTTTGTCTTTTCTTGGTGGTGGGGAATGAACCCAGGGCTTTAAACATGTCAGGCAAGACCTTTACCAATGAGATACATCCCAGCCCTAGATAACTTTCATAAAGACTAACAGTTTCAATATTGTAACCTGGTCTCAACTTGAGTCAGCCATCTCATAAATGACTGAGATGAGCAATAAAGATGCATCTTATTATTGAAAAGGCCATAAAGTTTTTATGTCTTCTGATGATGGGTTAGTAGGTCCACATGAAGGACACAGAATCCTCTTATTGAACTGTGACTATAGCATAAACAAAAACAACTGATGCCTGTATTTCCAGCGGCTCAAGAGGCTGAGGCAGGAGGATCATAAATTCAAGGCTACCTTCAGTAATTTAGCAAGGCTCTCAGCAACTTAGTGAGACTCTGTCTCAAAAAATAAAAAGGACTGGGGCTGTGGCTCAATGGTTAAGTGCCCCTAGGTTCAATTCCTGTTATTAAAAAAAAAATGAAATATGAAGCCCAATTGACAGCTCTCTAAGTAAAGTCCCAGCACTGATGGAACCAAATTAATAAGTAGCCAGTAGCCAGTAGCCAGGGCTCTTTGATGAAGACTCATTGTAACTTTGGGATCTGAATTTTTATAATTCAGAATTTAAAAATCATTTTCATCCAGTATTTATTTTCATCTTGGAATCTTTGCCTCCTAAAGTGTTTCACTGAAGCCAAGTATTAATTACACTTGATGATGTATATGTTTTCCTTGCGTTTTTTCCTTGACTTTCTGGTAAATTCATGAAAGTTACAATAAAAGAATCATATTCTGCTTACTCCTACCTTAAGTGATTATTGAAAAAAATATTTGAGGATCTTTTTATTAAAATATCTTCAATAATAAAACAAAATGTTTTCTTTAAAATTTATTCAAGATTTGCAAAGCAACATCTCCCTTTCATAAAATGAGCTAGAAGAAAATCTGGAGAGCTACTTTTGGCATTCATAAATGTGGGTTATGCCAGCAGAGAGGCCAGAGGGCATTTCTGGTTTTGAGATAATTAACCTTTAAAAATGCATAATATACTTTTATGTGGTTTTAATGAGTACAAAAATATTTGCGTGTAGCATAAGGATTCCCCCCACACATAAAACTTGAGTTATCTTAAATCTTTTCCTTTGGGTATATATTAAGGCATGTTTGTAAATAAAATGCTGAAAGCAAAGGGACTCAATTTCTTCCGTTTGAGCCAGAAGGCAATGGTGTACTAGAAAAAGCACAAACTGTGGAGTTTGCCCTGTTGGGTCCATTGATAAAAGATACCAAGATGGCGTTTGGTGTACCAGCTGTTTATTAGGGATCAACGACTGTAAATAAAAGGAGGAGGACACAGGATGGGGCCAAGAGAGAAGTAGAATTGCCATGCAAGGCCAACAAAGCCTCAGCAACCCCAGCATGGAGCCCTGGAGCACTGTCCATCAGAGAACCCCAAAATGTGTAGAAATGACTGGGTCTTTATACTCCGGCTGCGCTCTGTCAGCAGATGCAGACAGCCTCTGGAAGGGTGTAAATTGGGATTGAATGGCTCTCTACAGACAAGGCAGACCCTGAAGCAGCTGATAGCTGGAGGCTGCCTGTGGACCTTACTCCCCACTGTTGGGCAGCAAGTCCTTCATTGGGGTAGACCTTGGTGGTGCCTCTTTGTTCCTGCCACAGTCCATCCTTTGCATCTCTTCTTCTAGGTTCCTTCAGGCCCCTCTCCCAGAGAAGAAACTTAGAATGGTGAAATTAGTGAGAGGAACTCAGCATTCATTGCTGCATGATATTAGGGATGCAACTGATAACTCAGTTCCTGCCCCTTCCACTATCCATTCTAGATCAGTTTTGCCCACAAATACTGCCCTCTGGTGGCCTTGGTAGCTTCCTTGCTGGTTTGACCCAGACTTTCATTTCTGAGGGGACTGAGCCACATGGTCACTATACCCTTCTCAGGCTGGGGCTGCTGTGCTGATCCACTTATAGTCACAACTGGGCTCAGAGTACTGATATGCCCAAGTGACACACATATTTCTACACATATTTCTCCTGATGCCCAATATGGAACAGCAGTCCCAACTCCTCTTGATAATTAAGATGAATTCCTCCTGCTAATGCAGTGGCCCTTCTTCTGGCCCATTGGTCCCTGGAAACAAGGAGCACAAGGTCCCCAGGCAGTAACATAGCTTAGAATTCAATGTGGATTTTGCTGTAGGCCTGGAGAAGATGCATCCCCTTTGGAGATCAGGTCCTCTAGCCCTGTAGTGTGTAAGGGAGAAAAGATATCTTTGCTTGGCAATTGCTGGATTCATGGGTGAAGCTTCTAAAACACAAAACAGATTAACAAGAGAAAAGCATATATATATATTTTTTTTTTTTTTTTAAGGCATAGACAGGGGTTTATTTAAGAAGGTAGATATACATTCAAGGGAGAATGTGAGCTGTCTCAAAAGTGAGAAGCAGCCCTGACTTGGGCTGGAGATCCAATATTTATAGAAGGGCTGTATCAGAGGCTGGACTGGAGATGGATTCAGGGTGGAGCTGCACAATTTTGAGCCAGTTTTCCTTTGCTTGTGTATTTCTCTCATTTTACAAGGGCAACTATGTTTTCTGTATCTCAGTGGCTTTATTCTGCATTTCAATACCTTGAGGGTGTTTCCTTTAAGATTCTATACTTCTCTCTCTTCATCCTAAATCCCTATCTCATTCCCACTACCTTTGATCCCTTAATCTTAAGGGTTGGTAAGGGGTGAAGATCTGTCTTCTATGGCTGCTTCAGGCTTGCAAGAGATGATGACTCTGTCTAGCCAGGGATCAATTCTCATCCTGACTATTCTAAAGGATATAGACACTGGTCTCAGTTGTAGGGATGGGTTGATATTCTTGTGTTGCCATTTTCTTGTGCTTATCTAATGTAAGTTTTTTTTTTGTGGACACAATATCTTTATTTTATATTTATGTGGTGCTGAGGATTAAACCCAGTGCCTCACACATGTTAGGCGAGCACTCTACCTCTGAGCCACAACCCCAGCCCCAATGTAAGTTTTTTTTTTTTTTACAAGAGCTTCCAGAAATGAAGACCCAAAGAAACAGAGAAACCTATGTATTTTTATGCTTACGTTTGATGAGGAGAGGATGGCCATTGGGACATATGATTGGAAGGCAAATGGTGTGATCCAATGGTAATTGAGGTGAAAATAGTTAGGCCTGTTTTTTTCAGAATCTTCTTTGTGTCCCTGTGTTTCTGGATATAATGATATTCCTTTCCACAAGAATGAGGGTTTGATGATCTCCTTCAAATGAAGAGACAAGGGGAAGTTGAGAGTAACCACTGTCCATTTTTGGCTTACACCTGCATACTGACCCAACCCATCCATAAACCAAACTTTCCTCTCCTCCTCCAGTTCACCTGATGAAGTCCTAATAAAGCTGTGGACATTAACTAAAGGAAGGACACTGGTACAGCACTAAGGACACTAGGACTGTTACAGTAGGCCATGATGTTTTGGATCTCTGGGTATCTATGCCAACTCAGATTCTATGTCCAAAGGTCCTCAAAATAGCCAAGAATTCTTTGTCCAGTGCAAAGTTACCCAAATAAATGTCAGTAACTACATTTGCTAAATACATTTGAAGGAAAAAGGAGAATCACGGCAGCATCCCTTCTCTTAGGGACCCAATTACCTTTTCTATTGCTGGGTTCTAAGTTTGAAAACTGGATCAGATCTGGAAAATATACAAGGAATCACATGTTTTTCTTGAGGTGCCTGCCCCGGGTCTTACAGACTTTTCTGCTGATACAATCTAATGCCCCTTTTAGCTGTCCATAAATTCTGTCCCTGAAGATACCATGTTCTGTTAACCATCTCCATAACTTTCTTAGGTCAGGCTCCCTTGATTTCTGCATAAACTTTGTCCTATTATAATACTTGCAGCCTCTCCTGACTTCTGGTTACTATTGTCACCTGGTCTCTGTTGTTTTGGGTGTCATCACCTACAATGTTATCAGTGAGCTAAGTTTATAGTAGCCTTTTCTACTGACAGTCCTGGCCTGCAGATGAGGCCACCACTGATTTTTTTTTTTTTTTTTTTTTTGGAGATGGGGTCTTACTCTGTTGCCTACACTAGCCTCGAACACCTGGACTCAGTAATACTCCTGCTTTAGCCTCTCAAGTAGCTGAGACTAAAAGTGTGCCCCAGTGAACCCAGCATACCACTGAACTATATGCCTCCAGCCCCTTCACTGCTGAATTTTTGAGTGATGGAAGTGATTCTCTCCCTAGTGCATTCAGGATGGCCTTGTTAAATAGGGTACTCCCTGGATCTTCCTGTGGAATGGAATGTTTTGGCATGTCTTGTGGCTGTACATATTAATATCCATTCCAGATTGCCTACCTCCTTGAACCTTTTAATCCCCTCCTCTACTTTGACATTCTTACTATTAGCAATTATAACATTTTGACTTCCCTCATCATGGTATATCACATTTTTCTTACTTCTTGGAGCCATCCTAGTGGGAAATTTGACAGCTTCCTGGTGTCCTTGACAGAGTGTCCAAATCCTGTCTCAGTGAATCACTCGATACTGTTCCAGGTGTATCGTTGATCTCCCCCTTTCCTCAGAATCCATGTATATTCCCCTGTCTCCTGCTGGTAGATGCTAGTTACTTCTTTCAGCTTCTATGGAGTATAATTCTTTTCCTTGCTTATCAGGCCCAGCACATCTCCAGCTGGATTAGGCTTAGACTTACCCCAACTATGGCTCCTAAAAGAGACATGGGGGTGGGTCCTAAGAGAGGTAGGATATATTGCCTTGTGAGGAGACATCTCTGCATAGCCTTCCAGCATAGGTAACAATAAGGTCATGGGTGTAACAAGGGTGCTAGTTCTTAATAGGAATGGGGTGGGCCATGTCTACTAACTCTGACGGTTCAATGCAGTGTGAGGAAGTCAAAGTCCTTGTGAGCACTCACCTAGAAGACCCCATCCATGTCAGAGAACCAGATTTCAAAATCAAGGTTCATGTCTTGGTTAGGTGTTCAATCTGAAAGTCCAGCTACTCTAAGTCTTGGGTTTGGTTTTCAGAGTTCTCTGCCCACCCCTCACCCCTCCTCCTCAAATAAGAGGGAAGGGAGATATTTTGTGTATAGCCACAGAGGTCTTCTTAGCTTTCACATCTGGCTTTGAATTTTCTGTTACCCTCAGCAGTTTATTATATGTAGTCATCTTATCTTGTTAGCCATGTAGTTGCTATTCTTTCCCTATATTTCAAATCCTTATACATTGTAATCACCAGTGCATTTAAAATGCCCCTCAGGTGAACATTTAAGCCATTTTTTGTGGTGCTGAGGACTGAGCCCAGGGCCTCGTGCATGCAAGGCAAACACTCTACTAACTGAACTATAACCCCAGCCCTCTGGTGAATGTTTTAATCATTATACTACTGCCTGGTGCTGGAGACCATCTGTTTTCCACCTGTCACTAATGAGGAGACACCCATTTCTACTAGAGAGGTGAGTGATCCACTCCAAAAACCCATCCTATTGGCTGCTTTTTCAGGCCACAAACAGTACCAACTGTTGCAGCTGGGATTCACAGGAAGCAGACTGGGAATTGCAATTTGGGCTGTAAAATCTATGTCAGGGATAAGTATTTTGTGAAGGGAAGAAGAAATGTTGGACAGAGGGAGAGGTTGAACTGCTATGTAGGTCTAAGAATGCCTTGGTCAACCCAATAAGGAACTCAGGAGCAAATAATGTTCATCAAAGTATCCTGTGTAAAGCCAAAATGGTCAAACACTGATGGCCCTGCATCTCTCAGTCACCAGGTACAGGCTGTCTTCAAAAAAGTGTGACCTGAAGGTAAGGAGACTCCCTGCACTTGTGGAAGGAGCTGACAGCTGTAGGCTGTCTGCTAACCAAACTCCAAACAGGTGGGCAAAATGTACTCCATGAGGAGGGATTGAAGTGGCCTCTGTTTCTACCATGGATTTGAAAGATTAGGGTCTGAATCCTGGCACTATCACTTACTTGCTGTGTGACATGGGACAAACTGCTCTACTTTGCTAAATCACTCTTTTCACATTTTAAAATGGAAATACCTACCTCATAAGGTAGTTATTAAAAAATTAAAAGAAGCTATGCATACATGGTAGCACTCTGTGGGCTCTAAGGTGTGTTATTAATGTGAATATTTATTATAGGAAAAATCTGCATTTACTGAGATTCAAAGAACTATTTTTTTTCCTTTTATCTTCTCTGGCCCACTTCCACTTCTTTTAGCTACCTAAATTAAATTAAAACAAATAATACACTGGATAAAATCCATGCATTTTTATCTATTGGTATAAATATGCACTCATGTAAAGATCTATGTGTGATTTATATTTGGATATTCAATAGTGCCTAGTACAGAGGTGGCTCTCAATAAGTAATTTTTTCAATGAATGAATGAACAGGAATGATTATGCCCACTTTTAGAGGAGAAAAACAAAGTTATCCAAAAAGAACTCTCTGAAAAAAAATACATATTTAATCAATAAATCCAGGATCCTTGATTTTCTGATGCACCTACATTAGTAGACTATCAAGTAAGAATCCTTTAATTTGGAATGTTCTTACCAGTAGGCTGAGAATTCCCCATCAGATAGGAGCTATCAGCTAGACAATATCTGTCTGCTTTCTTGTAACAGGCACATCCTATTAACAAGATTTACCTGGTGGCTTTACTATCAGTTATATCAATAAATATCTTGTTTAGATAGACATTGCTTTTTTTTGGGGGGGGGGGGCTGTACCAGGATTTGAACTCAGAAGCACTCAACCACTAAACCACATCCCCAGCCCTTTTTTGTATTTTATTTAGATACAGGGTCTCACTGAGTTGCTTAGGGCCTCGGTAAGTTGCTGAGGCTGTCTTTGAACTCATGATCCTCCTGCCTCAGCCTCCCAAGCCACTGGGATTACAGGCATATGCCACCACGACTGGCTAGACATTGCTTCTTGATAACCTGTGAGAATCAAATGTGACTATATACCATAAGGCTATGTAATAGACTGTGGACATGCCTCGTTTTCCATTCATATAACTTTTTCCCCTCTCTTTTCTGTGCTTGGAAGGTAATTTCAAGCCACTATGAAGAAGTCCTATCCTTAAGGCCTTGCTCAAAAGTGCTACTTTCTCTCTGAAGGCTGGGCTTTAAGGAATTTCCCCTTTCTTTGCTACCAAACAATAAGCTCCTTGAGTGTCATGGCACAGATATTCAATAATATTTGTTGACTGATTGAATGACTGAAAGAAATATTTTTAAAAGGCACTAAAAGAGGGTCTTTCTTGCTGAATTGAAGGCTCATTTGTCCCTACTCTATTGAATGTACTGATTCGGAAAAGAATGGAGCTAATTTAATTTTCACTCTAGGTTTTTCTCAAGGTTGACAAAACTTTCAATAGAAATCATTTTTTTCTTTTTTAATAATTTCAGTTTAATTTAGGCTACTAGTTTAATATACATAAATATATATGTGTGTATATATAAATGTATATACGTGTGTATTTACTTAGTTCCATGCTATAGTCAATAAATTTGTGACTTTTTTTACCTAAATTTTCTTTAAAAAAATTTTTTTTAGTTGTAGATGGACATGATATCTTTATTTAATTTATTTATTTTTATGTGCTGCTGAGGACCAAACCCAGGGCTTCACATATGTGAGGCAAGGGCTCTACCACTGAGCCACAACCCCAGTCCCTACCTAAATTTTTTTTTTTTTAAAGAAAGGAATGGTAGGACAGTGGTTAGAGGGAGGATATGGGAATCAAGAGTTTTTTGTGTTTTTTTTTAAGAGAAAGAGAATTTTAATATTTATTTTTTAGTTTTCAGCAGACACAACATCTTTGTTTGTATGTGGTGCTGAGGATCGAACCCAGGCCGTACGCATGCCAGGCGAGTGCGCTACTGCTTGAGCCACATCCCCAGCCCCCTAAATTTTCTATACAAAGTCATTGCCAATAAATATAGCCATTAATGTCATGGACCTTTAATAATAAGAATACATTTTAAAAGCTATAGTTGGGGAACCTTCCCTCCCTAAAATTGAATAATCAGTAATGTCATAACTTGCATGTATAAAAAGAGTCTGAAAAGTTACATCTCAATTTGAGTACAAAAATACCCATATCACCTACTTTGAATTGCAATCTTTCCATTACTCTGTATAGTATTTAACATAGAATTTAGTAGCTTCTGAAACACTCACTATTTATCACTACATTTGTAGAACAGTGTGACAATTTAGAAATTGTTTTTCTTTGTTATGGAAACTTTCAAGTATGCACAAAGCAGAATAATATGATGAAATGTCACTTTATATAATGAACTTCCATACATACATGTCACTGCATTTTAATAATTACCAACTCATCCCTCCACTTGTATCATCAATACTCCCTTCACTCTTCTGAACCTTACCCCACAACCTACCATAACCAGGGTTGATAGGATCTGGGCTGGGGATGTGGCTCAAGCGGTAGCCCACTCGCCTGGCATGCGTGCAGCCTGGGTTCGATCCTCAGCACCACATACAAACAAAGATGTTGTGTCCGCCGAAAACTAAAAAATAAATATTAAAAAATTCTGTCTCTCTCTCTCTCTCTTTTTTTAAAATGGTCCTCAGTGCTAGGTCCAATCACTCAGAAGCAGAACTCTATAAAGACTGAGTAAGTTGGGCTGGGGCTGGGGCTCAGTGGTAGTACACTTGTCTGGCATGTGTGAAGCACTGGGTTCAATTCTCAGCACTGCATATAAGTAAATAAAATAAAGGTCTATCGACAACTAAAAAATATTTTAAAAAAAGACTGAGTATGGCTGAGAGGTAAACTAAGGTCTTCCAGCCAACCTTCACTGATCCAATCTGCTGGACTAACAGGTGTTTTCTGGCCTCTGTGTGAAATGTGCTCACTAATGCTTGAAGTTTCTGCAGGTGGGAAGGTAGTCTTCTTTCAGACCAGTGCTGAGTACTTCTGTCTCCTCCATTTGAGTGGTATGCCTTCTACAAGTCAGCTGAGTCAGTCCTCAAATCTGATAACACAGTTTTTGTAGTCACAGATGGCCCCTTATTTATAATGTTTTAATTTATGATTTTTCAACTTTACCATGGTGTGAAAGCAATACATAGTCAGTAGACACCATAGTTGATATTTTGAATTTTGATCTTTTCCCAGGCTTATAATATGTGGTGTGAATCTCTCTGGTGATGCTTGGCAGTGGCAATGACAGCTCTGAGTCAGCCACATAATCACAAGGTGAAACAGTCTTCACTCTACAGTGTACTGTGGGCAGCATTTTTTGGACATTATGCTTTGTGTTTTCTCATCCCATCAAATCTATAAAATATACATCTGCATCTCCTGCTGTGTATGTAAATGATGAGTACCCATACAACCATTCTGTTTTTCACTTTCAGGAAAGTACACAGTAAATTATAGGAGACAGTCAACACTTCATTATCAAATAGGCTTTGTGTTATGTCATTTCACACAAATGTAGGCGAATGTAAATGTTCTGAGCATATTTAAGGTAAACTAGGGTAAGATGTGATGTTTGGTAGGTTAGGTGTATTAAATACTTTTTACACTTTTTGATTCAGTATTTTTTAAAAATTTTTTTAGTTGTAGTTGGACACAATGCCTTTATTTTATTTATTTGTTTTTATGTACTGAGGATCAAACCCAGGGCCTCACACATGCTAGGCGAGTGTTCTACCACTGTGCCACAACCCAAGCCCTGATTTAGTATTTATTGATTGATGTGTTCATTTCTTTATTTTTGCTAATTTAAATTCTTTAGGTAAATATAATCCAAATATATACATACACTTACATACATATTTAAGTATATGTTTATATAACCATATATATTTAAGTATAATTTATAAGTATATGTTAAAATATTTGAAGGTCATATATTTTAAAGGTTTTTTCCCCTTCTATTGAATTTTCTATTAAAATTAGCTGTGAAGCAGGGTGTGGTGGTACACACCTATAATGCCACTGGCTTGAGACGCTGAGGCAGGAGGATCATGAGTTTAAACCAGCCTCAGCAACTTAGTGAGAAGCCCTAAACAATTTAGGTAGACCCTTTCTCAAAATTAAAACAAAGTGTAGTGTTAAAAGAATAATATTGAAGATCACAGGTTACAATGATATAGTAATGATAGTGGTAGACTTTTCCATGATATGATATATATATATATATATATATATATATA
>NW_026000252.1:2124716-2168364 GCF_001458135.2 Marmota marmota marmota
TCCCTCCCCTTTGCCCTATGTAACATTTCCTCCCATGCTCCCCACACCCCATCCCCATTATGGATCAGTATCCTCATATCAGAGAAAACATTTGGCATTTGGATTTTTGGTTTAACTCTCGAGTAAAATGAGAATTCTTGTGTTAAATTTTTCTACACTACATAAATTCAAGGGATTGTAATGATCCCATGGTCCTATTCAGCTAACTTCACTTAGAATGATATTCTTCAACTCCATCCATTTACCTGCAAATGCCATAATTTTATTGTCTTTTATTGCTGAGTAATATCCCATTATGTATATATACCACATTTTCTTTATCCATTCATCTACTGAAGGGCATCTAGGTTGGTTCCACAGTTTAGCTATTGTGAATTGAGCTGCTGTAAACACTGATGTCACTGTGTCACTGTAGTATGTTGTTTTCAAGTCCTTTTGGTATAAATTGAGGAGTAGTATAGCTGGGTCAAATGATGGTTCCATTCCAAGTTTTCAGAGGTATCTCCATTCTGCTTTCCATAGTGGTTGTACCAATTTACAGTCCCACCAGCAATGCATGAGTGTACCTTTTTCCCCACATTGAGATCAGATGTTGTGACATTAGGATTTTTTTTGAGAGCCATTCTGGGATAGATTGGCACAATAGAAAAATCTTGAGTAACTTCATGCCTTAACTCCCCACCACTAAGCTCCAACCTTTCAATAAGACTATTTAAGTTTTACCCATTTCCTGTTGGTGGATCTTTGTCTCACTAAAGTTTTATCATAGAAATTTTCTTACACTGTCTAAACAGGCAGAACACAAACTGGATTTGACAGCTACAGTGATTATCCTGGTAATTCAGGGGGGCAAAAGCCTTAGCTCTTGAGTACACTATCTAAATGCAAGGGATTGTAATGATCCCATGGTCCTTAGGGATCATAGTTGGCCCATTATAATCTGGGCTTTCAGGTCTTTCAGTAATTAGAATCCAATTGATAAAATAAGACTTTTACTAAATTCCTCTTGATGTTAAGCAAAGTTTCATAAACATAGCAGATAATTGCTTGACTTTTTATTTTATTTTAGAGTTATAGTTTTAAGAATTCTATTAAAACAAAGTGAATCTTAACAAATAGAATCTTACAATAATTCTATCAAAGCAAAGTTTTAAATTAAAAACAAAAAGCAGATTCCTCTCAGACATATGTCTCTGTGTGTCTGAGACTGCAATGCTATAGTTTACAATGAACTAGTCATTACAAGTCTCCATGATCTATTTTGGGCCAGGCCCTCTTCGTTTGACTCTCATGGAATCTGAAAGGTTAAAAACTTGTATCATGCATACTACAAAACACTAGAAAAACAGGACCTTTATCACACAGTTCACTTTTTAGTTTATTTTTTTCTGATTATAAAAGTTATACATATTCATTGTGGAAAATCTAGAAAATAGAATGTGCTCTTTGACCCACTGATTCCATTTCTAGAAATCTGTTCTTGCACATGGGCTCAATGATTTAATATGTTCATGAGTGTTCACTGGGGCATTGTTTTTAATAGCAAAATACTAAAAGTAAAAGAAATGTCCATCAAAAGGGTTTAATTACTGTATCTCAATGCTATGGAATGTAGTCAGCAACTTTAAAAAGTGACATTAATCTGTATGAACTAATATAGAGTGGTTTCCCAGCACATATATTTTTTCATCATTAGTTGCATCTTTTTTAAAAAACATTTATGTTTTTTAGTTTTAGGTGGACACAATATCTTTATTTTGTTTTTATGTGGTTCTGAGAATTGAACCCAGTGCCTCACACATGCTAGGCAAGTGCGCTACCACTTGAGCCACATCCCTAGCCCCAATTGCATCTTTATCACAACCAGACATTGCTCTTCCTGTGGAAGAGACTGAGTCTTTTTTTTTTAACTTTTAGTAGTAGATAAACACATACCTTCATTTTATTTATTTATTTATATGTGGTGCTGAGAATCGAACCCAGTGCCTCACATGTGCTAGACAAGCGCACTACCACTGAGCCACAACCCCAGTCCTGAAGAGACTGAGTCTTGATTGCTTTAGTGAAATACATTATCTTAAGAATTAAGGAGACAGTTCAGACTAAGAAAGGTTATAAACAGTCCCTCCCTTTATCCATATAAGTTTCAACTTTCTACCACCTTTTTGTTGGGGTAGGAGGTTGAATGTTCTATTATAATTTTAAACCAAATAACACAAGCATAAGTTTTAAAAATATGAAATCATCTAGGATTTTAATAAAATGCAACATCCCATGTCTGACTCCTCTCTATTTTTTAAATTTATTTTATTTATACATGACAGCAGAATGCATTATAGTTCTTATTACACATATAGAGCATGATTTTTCATATCTCTGGTTGTATACAAAGTATATTCATACCAATTCATGCCTTCATACATGTACTTTGGATAATAATGATCATCACATTCCACCATCATTTTTAACCCCCTGCCCGTTCCTTTCCCCTCCTACCCCTCTCCCCTATCTAGAGTTCGTCTATTCCTCCCATGCTCCCCCTCCCTACCCCACTATGAATCAGCCTCCTTATATCAGAGAAAACATTTGGCATTTATTTTGGGGGAATTGGCTAACTTCACTTAGCATTATCTTCTTTAATTCCATCCATTTACCTGCAAATGCCATGATTTTATTCTCTTTTATTGCTGAGTAATATTCCATTGTGTATATATGGCTCCTCTCTATTTTTAGACACACTTCCTAAAAGTAACCATTTTTAATCAGTAATCCTTTTTAATTTTTTTTTTTAGTTTTTGATGGACCTTTATTTTATTCATTTACTTATATGTGGTGCTGAGTATCAAACTCAGTATCTCACACATGCTAGGCTAGCGCTCTACCACTGAGCCTCAACCCCAGCTCCTAATCAGTAGTCTTTTAAAATTGTTTCAGTAGGTATCAACCAATGCTAAATAACAAGCATGTGATTTAAAAATTCAAATTGTACTAGAGATGCTTTTGGTGGGGGGTTACCATGAATTAAACCCAGGGGCACTTAACCACTGAGCCACATCCCCAACCCTTTTTATATTTTATTTATAGACAGGGTATCACTGAGTTGATTAGGGCCTCGATAAGTTGCTGAGACTGGCTTTGAACTCGAGATTCTCCTGCCTCAGCCTCCCAAGCTGCTAGGATTATAGGCATGTGCCATGTGCCACTGCACCTGGCCTAAAGATGCTTTTTTTTTTTTTTAAGAGACAGAGAGAGAGAGAGAGAATTTTAATATTCATTTTTTAGTTTTTGGCGGACACAACATCTTTGGTTTTTTTGTATGTGGTGCTGAGGATCGAACCCAGGCTGCACGCATGCCAGGCGAGCGCACTACCTAGTATTGATGAAGATGTGGAGAAAGTTGAATCCTCATACATTGTCAGTGGGACTATAAAATGGCATACTCACTTTGGGAAAGGTTGGAAAATTCTTGAAAAATTAAACATAAACCTACCATATGACCCAGTAATTCCACTCATTTGAATCTATCCTAGTGAAATAAAAATGTATGTCCATACAATAACTTCCTGTGGATGTTCAACACAGCATTATTCATAATAAACCAAACTTAAAATCAACATATATGGCCATCAAGTGTTGAGTGAATAAAGAAAATGCAGTGTATTCAGACAATGGAATACTACTCAGCAATAAAAGAAAGCAGAATATTGATATATGCTACAATGTTGATGAACATCCAAAATGTTATGCTAAGTGAAAGATGCCAGACACAAACTGCTGTATGTTATGTGACCTCATTGTTAGGGAATGTCCAGAATAGACAAATATGTAGAGAGAAAGTGGATTTGTGGTGGTCTAAGTTTTGTGGTTAGGGTGAATGGGTTAGGACTCCTAATGGGTAAGAGGCTTCTTTGGGGGGTGATGAAAATATTCTAAAATTATATTATCATGGTTATATAACTTTATACCAAAACAACTGAATTGAAGGGGTGACATAAAAAGATGATAGAACAAGAAGCCCTGATATTCTCCTTTCTTCCACAGACACATCACATAATACACAGATTGTCTTTATGAGAAATCCAGAAATGAATGGAAAGGCTCCCGTATACCTGGCACAGTGCCACATGATTGAGAAGAAAGTCCCACCTTCTCCCTGGAGAAGGAAGGAAAGGACTAGACCATGTGCCCAACATTCTGACTTTTCTAGAGACTACCTAGGGACTAATTTCTGCCTTACCCAAATCTGAGCACTGATGGAAAATGATCTCAGGCTGGCTACCTTCTGAGAACAAGGTCATCAATTTAGGCTAGCACAATGTGCTCACCATATCCTTCCTCTCCCCCAACCAGCACAGGACAAGTGGATAAAATATCCCAAATCCAAGATTCTCCTTGGAGAAATAAATGCTTGGACTGGCACCCAACATTCCATTTTTTCAAAGGCTGCTTAAGGGACTGGATTCTGCCTTATTTGCCAGGGATCCTTGGTGGACCTGAGTAACACTGAAAACAAAATTGAAGGATTGAACCAGTATGTACTCAACCCACCAGATCCCCTCCCTCCAGCTCAGTGTACCATATTTGAAACAACCACCAGCTCCTCCTGGCTTATTTCCCTAAAGAAGGGAAACAAAAGATTGAGACAGCCAACATTGAGCCTTTGTGGGTATCTGGTTTCAGTCTTATCTGTCTCAGAGTACAGAAAAGAACCAACATACTCTGCCAAGGGCTAATAAAAATAAAACTAAGAACTTGGGGCATGTTGAGCTTCAGAAAATCTACAGTCCAGCATAGAGGCACCATAGGGAACCAGAGATTATGAAGTCCAGAAAAAATAAACCAGCAAGTCCCTCTTGCTGGGAATACACAAACACATATAATCCTGAAAAGAAGCATATACAGAAAAGATTTGAGAGGCCTCCAGAATCTCTATCCAGGATGATTGAATAAATATATTCTCCTATGCAATGCCAGTCCACGAAGACTGAAAGAAGTGGTATTGTTTCCTAATGCACAGATATAAACACAGAGTCAAGAAAAAAGAAACAGGAAAACGTGGCACTCAAAAGTGGAATGAGATAAATTTCCAGAAACTAACCTTAATGAAGAAAGAAAAGAAAGAAAGAAAGAGGCAGAATGCTTAGCCAAAGAAATTCCAAAATCTGGAGAAGAAAACAGATATCCAGATCTAGGAATTACTTGATAAAGAAATCAAAGTGCCTACCATAAGGATGTTCAAAGATCTTGGGAGAACATGGAATATTCATGAATGAAGTAAGAATTTCAATGAAGAAATATAAAATATTTTCTTCACTTGTCTTACTGAATATCCTTAATTCATCCATTGATCCTCTCATTAATTTAAACTTTCTTTACTCTTTTGCATTCTTGTATCTCTGACTGAATGATTTCAAATGATCTGACTTTGCATTCACTGATTCTTTCTTCTGCTTGATCGAATCTGTGGATTAACTTCTTTAGAGAGTTTTGTCAGTGGAAAAACTAATTTAATGAAAAATAACTAGTAAATGCAAAGATATTCAGTGTTCATGGGTTGAATGATTTAATATTAACATGTTATTACTACCTAAATGGATCCACTCATTCAGTGCAATCGCTATTAAAATCTCAATGATTTCTTTTGTAGGAATAGAAACATCATCCTAAAATTCATATGGAACCTAAAGGGTCCACAAGTATCCAAAACAACCTTTAAAAAAACAAATTTGGAGATCTCACATTTAAACAATCATTGCACAACAATGTGAATGTACTTAATATCACTGAATGGTACATTTACAATGGATAATGTGGTAAATTTTATGTTAAATATATTTTATTAAAATTTAAAAATTTTCTATGGATCTCAATAGATATTTCTATGAAAGAGATATTTGCATGTGCTCATTGTGCATTTAAGTACTTATTATCATCAGTAACTAGGGAAATGTAAATCAAATCCACAGGGAGGTACCACTTCATACCTACTAAGATGACTATAAAAAACATGGACTATAATAAGTGTTGATGAGGATATGAGGAAATTTGATCACTCATACTTTGCTGATAGGAATGTGATTTGGTGCAGCCATTTTGGAAAACCATTGTGTAGTTTCTCCAAAAGTTAAACAGAAATGTGGCATGACTCATGAGTTCTACTCCTAGGTATATACCCAAGAGAATTGAAAATATACATTTACACAAACACTTGCTTATTAATATCCATAACAGTATTATTAGTAAAAGCCAAAAGGTGGAAACAACCCAAATGTCTATCATGTGATGAATGGATTAAAATGTGATAGAAAAAAAATGTGATAGATACGTACAACAGAGCATTTTTCAGCCATTAAAAAAATGAAATAAGCTGCCGTTGTGGCTCAGTGGTAGAGCAATTGCCTAGCATGTGTAAGGCACTGGGTTCGATCCCTGGCACAACATAAAAATAAGAACAAATAAAACGAAGGTATTGTGTCCATCTACAACTAAAAAAATACTTTTAAAAAATGAAGTAATGATGGGCTGGGGTTGTGGCTCAGTGGCAGAGCAGTTGCCTCAAACATGTGAGGCACTGAGTTCGATCCTCAGCACCACACAAAAATAAATAAACAAAATAAGGATAAAAACAAATGAAATAATGGTTCATGCTGCAACATCTACAAACCTTGAAAGTATAACACTAAGTGAAAGAAACCAAACACAAAATGCCACATATTGTGTGATTCCATTGAAAAGAAATGTCCAGAGATGGCCAATCAATTAAGGGACAAAATAGAGAATAGGTCCTGTCAGGGATTAAGGGGGGAGGGATTTGAGGTAATAGATGAAGGGTGTGGTATTTCTTTTGGGTTAATGAAAATGTTCTAAAAATAATTTGCTTATTAATGCACAACTCTTTTTTTTAGTTCCTTGTTTATTGGTACAGAAGGAAAGAATAATGACTCTCCTCTATTTACAGTATTGAATCCTTTTTTTCTTTTTAAAATTAGCTTTAACTAGTTATACAATGCAGTAGAATGCACTATGATATATAAATGGAGTATAACTTCTCATTTTTCTGGTTATATGTGATGTAGAATCCCACTGCTCATGTAGTCATATATGTACATAGGGTAATAATGTCTGATTTATTCTACTGTCCTTCCTACTCTTACACCCCCTCCCCTCCCTCCATTCCCCTCTGTCTAATCCTAAGTACCTCTATTCTTCCCTAGCCCCCACTTATTGTGAATTGTTATTTGCATATCAGAGAAAACATTTGGCCTTTGGTTTTTCTGGGATTGGCTTATTTATCTTAGCATGATATTCTTTTTTTCCCCCACTGGACAATAATTACATTTTATTAAAAAATTATTTGTTTTAATTAGTTATACCTGACAGTAGAATGCATTTATACACTTTGATATATCATACATAGATGGGATATAATTTTTCATTTTTCTGAGTGTACATGTTGCAGAATCATATTGATCATGTAATCACATATATACATATAGTAATAATGTCTCTTGCATTCTACTATCTTTCCTAGCCCCACATCCCCTCCCGTCTCTTCCCATCACTTCCCTCTACCTAATCTAAGGTAATGCTCCTCTTCCCTAGTGCCCCCTGCCTTATTATGAATTAGCATCCACATATTAGAGAAAACATGCAGCCTTTGGTTTTGTGAGATTGGCTTATTTCACTTAGCATGATATTCTCCAACTCCAACCATTTACTGGCAAATGCCATAATTTCACTCTTCTTTAAAGCTGAATAGTATTCCATTGAATATATACACCACATTTTCTTTATCCATTCATCTATTGAGGGACACCTAGGTTGGTTCCATAGTCTAGCTATTGTGAATTGAGCTGCTATAAACATTGATGTGGCTGCATCACTATAGTATGCTGATTTTAAGTCCTTTGGGTATAAACCAAGGAGTGGGATACCTGGGTCGAATGGTGGTTCCATTCCCAATTTTCTGAGGAATCTCCATACTGCTTTTCATAGTGGTTGCACCAATTTGTAGTCCCATCAGCCATGTAAGAGTGTACCTTTTTCACCATATCCTCGTCAACATTTATTGTTGCCTATATTCTTGATGATTGCCATTCTGACATGAATGAGATGAAATCTTTGAGTAGTTTTGATTTGCATTTTTCTAATTGCTAGAGATGTTGAACAATTTTTCATGTATTTGTTGATCAATTGTATTTCTTCTTCTGAGAAGTGTCAGTTCAGTTCCTTAGCCCATTTATTGCTTGGGTTATTTGGTTTTTTGGTGTTAACTTTTTTGAGCTCTTTATATGTCCTAGAGATTAATGCTTTATCAGAGGTGCAAGTGGTAAAGATTTTCTCCCAATCTGTAGGCTCTCTCCTCACATTATTGTTTCCTTTGTTGGGAAGAAGCTTCTTAATTTGAATCCATCCCATTCATTGATTCTTGATTTTACTTCTTGTGCTTTAGTAATCTTGTTAAGGAAGTTAGATCCTAGGTCAACATGGTAAATATTTGGGCCTATTTTTCTTCTAATAGCCACAGGGTCTCTGTTCTAGTGACTAAGTCTTTGATCCACTTTGAGTTGATTTTTTTTCCAATCACATTTCTTTTTTTATTTATATATGACAGTGGAATGCATTACAATTACATATACATTATATATGTAATTGTAATGCATTCAATATACATTATAATTACATATAGAGCACAATTTTTCATATCTCTGGTTGTATACAAAGTATATTCACACCAACTCGTGTCTTCATACATGTTCTTTGGATAATAATGTCCATCTCATTCCACCATTATTTCTAACCCCATGCCTCCTCCTTTCCTCTCCCATCCTTTTGCCCTATCTAGAGTTCGTCTATTCCTCCCATCCTCCCTCTCCCTACTCCAGTATGAATCAGCCTCCTTATATCAGAGAAAATATTCAGCTTTTGGTTTTTTGGGATTAGCTAACTTCACTTAGCATTATCTTCTCTAATTCCATTCATTTACCTGCAAATGCCATGATTTTATTCTCTTTTTGCTGAGTAATATTCCATTGTGTATATATGCCACATATTCTTTATTCATTCATCTGCTGAAGGGCACCTAGGTTGGTTCCATAGCTTAGCTATTGTGGGTTGAACACAACTCTTATTATGTACTAAAAGCCACTGACTGTTACTCTTTAAATGGGTTAGTTGTATCTCAAGAATGTAAAGAAAAATATGCTTCTAATAAACGAAAAGTTAGGAAATCTTAGCATCAAAGTACAATGTACTAAAATGACTCAAATGAAAATTTTATTATCTGAAATTAAAAAAAATTAAGTGAATAAGCTAATGGTAGTTTGTAGATTACAGAAGAAAAACCCAGTGCAAATAATAAACATAAGTTAACAGAAATGATCTAATTTAAAGATAGGAAACAATTAAAAAAATGAATAGAGCCTTAAGATCCTGTAGAAAAATGCCAATAACTCCTCAGTGCTTGTCACTGGAGTTCAAGAGTAAGATTAGAGAGAAAATATAGAATAAAAGAAAGTTGAAATAATGTCTGAAAATTCCCTATATTTAAAGTCAGATGTAAAATTAAAGGTATATGACATAAAAGTACTCAAAATCAAAAATAAGAAAATTTAAAAAGCAGAGAAAAATTATATATTGCATAAAGGGTTAAAATATATGAACTTGTTATCAGAAGACATGAGAGCAGAAGAGAGATGTTTAAATTGCTAGGAGGAAAAACTATCAATCCATATTCCTTTATCTAATGATAATGTCCTTCAAGAATGAAAGGAAAACAACAATACTTCCAGAACAAGGAAAATTAAGATCATCTATTGTCAGGAAACCTGCAATAGAAAATTAGTAAAGAGCTGGGCACAATGACACATGCTTCTAATCCCAGTGGCTCAGGAAGCTGAGGCAAGAGAATGGAGAGTTCATAGCCAACCTCAGCAAAAGTGAGGCACTAAGCAACTCAGTGAGACCCTGTCTCTAAATAAAATACAAAATAGGGCTAGGGATGTGGCTCAGTGGTCAAGTGCCCCTGAGTTCAATCCCTGGTTAAAAAAAAAAGAAAGAAAGAAAAGAAAAATAGTAAAGAAAGATTTTCAGTGAAAAGGGAAATAAAACCAATGGACGGGCTGGGGATGTGGCTCAAGTGGTAACGTGCTTGCCTGGCATGCACGGGGCACTAGGTTCGATCCTCAGCACCACATAAAAATAAAATAAAGATGTTGTGTCCACTGAAAACAGAAAAATAAATATTTAAAAAAATTAAAATAAAAACCAATGGACATTCAGGCCTTCCAAAAGAAATGAAGAATACCAAGGAGTATAAATATATGAAAAACATTAAAGAATTTTTGCTCTTAATCATTTAAATATACATATGATTGTTCAATGTAAAAATGCAATTAAGAGGCTTCTATATAAAAATAAATACATGAGAACTATTTCACAAACAATAGTAAAAGGCACAAATATACTTTAACATGGACACAAATGTATTTTACATAAAATGGTAAAATAAAAGCCCTAAGTGTAGTGTGAAAAGTTAAAAACATTATTTTACACCCTAGATTAATGACTAAAAAATAGCACACAGAAGTATACTTTAAAAGTCAATAGATAAATTAAGGTGGAGCTATAAAACAAATTCACTTAACCCAAAAGAAGTCAGGAAAAGAGAAACAAAGGAAGAAAAATATAGGAGAAAACCAGAAAACAAATAATAGAATAGTAAATCTAAAACACAAATAAGATACAACTACATATCTACTAGGAAACTTAAAATAAGAAGGATAATAACAATTGGGAAATAAATTAAAGTAACTCAAACTCTAATACACTAATGGTATGTTTGTAAATTGGCATAAACACTTTGGAAAATGATTTAACATTATCTAATAAACTGAACATATGCAGGTCCTATGATCCAGGAATTTCACTTTCAAGTATAAACTCAACAGAAATGTCTTTTAAAAAAATTTTTTTAGTTGTAGATGGACAAAATAACTTTGCTTATTAATTTATTTTTTTTATGTGGTGCTGAGGATCAAACCCAGTGCCTCCCATGTTCCAGGCAAGCACTCTACCACTGAGCTACAGCCCTAGCTCAGAAATGTTTTTATTTGCTTACCAAAAGTATTGTACAAGAATATTCATTTATAGCAATATTTCTAGGAGTCAAAACCTGGAGACAACTCAAATATTGATCTAAAACAGAATGTATAGATTCTGGGAATATCAAAATGGAATAGGATCATGGTTTTGTACTGAGTCACCTTAGATTTTCTGTAATTGTATTTTCCAGATTTCCTTCCCTTATATGGCAACAGATTAGGATTGGTCAGAAAGGAAGTTGCACAAGAATTGAAAAGCAAAGTGAAAGAGCAGTCATTTTTTATACTGTGAAGATCAGAGGAGGGTGCCAAGCACTGTAATTTCTCAGGCGCATTGTTGCTAATATGCTGCCTCCTCTTGTTGGGAAGAAAAAGCACGTAGGGTCAACATGTCCTCTAACTGCAGGAAGATAGCCTTCTTCAAGTTCTGTGAGTTTGGGGCCAGGTATGCTGCAGAGCCAGGTGTGATGCAGCCCCACGGTGAAGAACACCAAGTTTTCATTGTTACTTTGTTAACAACATTAGAGGAGACAGAGACAAAAGGTCCAGCATGATCTGGGGAAATCCAGATCCTCCTTGTGGATTCCAGAGTATCCTGGCACTCCTTACTGCTTTCCTTTTTTAAATGAACTTTATTAACATATAATTTAATCTCATAAATTTACCAACTCTAAATGACAATTAAATGCTTTTTATTAAATGGATTGAGCAATCATTGCTACAATTCAGTTTCAGAAATATTTCATCACCCCAATAAGATCCCTTGTGGCCATTTAGAGTTAATAATGTGTTCTTGTCCTCAGTCCCAGTAACCTCTAATCTATTTCCAGACTGTAAAGATTTTTAAGCACTTTATTGAGAAATAATTTGCACATCATATGATTTAAGTTCTCAACTCAAGATTTTCAAAAAATTGTGTCATATAATGTGAGATTCACCCTTTAAATTTTTCAGTTATATAGCACAGTTATTAACTATCAGCACCCATGTTTTACAGATGATCTCTAGAACTTGTTCATATATTATATAAATAAAATTTTCACCCTTTAACCATTATCTCCCTATTTTCCTCTTACCCTGTCCCAATGACCACCATTCTACCCTCTGCTTCTATGAGTTTGACTATTTTTAGATTCCACAAAAATGAAATCAAGCAGTTTTATCTTGTTTGTGTCTATTATTTCATTTATCATTATGTTCCATAATGTTCTCAAGTGTCATCCATATAGATACATATTCCTTCTACTTAAAGGTTGAATAATATTCCATTATATATGTGTATGTGTGTGTGTGTTTGTGTGTGTGTGTGTGTGTGTGTGTATGCCACATTTTCTTTATATATTCATTCATGGATAGACATTTGGCTTGTTTCCACATCTTGGCTATTATGAAAAATGCTGTGATGAATATAAGAGTTCAAATAGTTCTTGGGAATCCCGATTTCAATTATTTTGGATAAATACGCAGGAGTAGGATGGCTGGGTTGTATTTCTGTTTAATTTTGGAGCAACCTCTATACCGTTTTTCATAGCAGCTGCACCATTTTACATTTCTACCAAAACTGTACAAATGCTCCAATATGTCATGTCTTTGCAAACACTTGTTATCATTTTTTTTTAAATGATGACTGATGTAACAGGTGTAGAGTGATAGCTCAATGTGGTTTAGACTTGCATTTACCTGATGATTGGTGACATTGACCATCTTTTCATGTAGCTTTGAACACTTGTCTTCTTCC
Organism: Marmota marmota marmota; assembly: GCF_001458135.2. Lineage (NCBI taxonomy): Eukaryota > Metazoa > Chordata > Mammalia > Rodentia > Sciuridae > Marmota > Marmota marmota. Next base: position 2,137,557 of record NW_026000252.1, read on the forward strand.
AAAAGATTCAATTTTAATCAGGTGGAATATGATTTGAAAAAAAATTTCTTCATCCAAAGGTTACCCTTTTACTCTTGTTTCACTTGCCACGAGGAAATTTTTAGTATTATGTGATATGCTTGGATTCGGGACCCCCAAAAGACCACCAGAGACCAAGATCCATGTAAGTAGCAAAGAGGTGTTTATTGCGAGCTAGCTCAGTCCTCCGTGCACACACACAGCAACTGGTGACGCTGAGAGGCTCCGAGCCCAGGGTTTGCAGCAGTTCTACACACTCTTTGGGGAAGGCAGGGACTTCACATACATCATAGCATCTCTTAGCAAATCATCACACACCACGGGAAAATCATAAAACAACATGATTAACACATTCACTGGTGGGAACAAGTTGGGTGGGGTGATTGGTTACTACAAGAGGGGGATTCGTTTGAACTGATTGGTTTAGGCCACAAGGGGAGTATGTGCTGAACTACATGGTTTCCCAACACGTTATCAATCAGGGTCATCTGGCATCCCAGGTATTTCTCTGTCTCATGCTGATTGGTGGTTTCTAGGAGGTTGCTATGGGTCCTCACCTAGCCTGACTGAGTCAGGGACACCTGGCACAGCAGATCTCTCCTGTTATTTGCAGACAAACAACTCAGCAGGGTGGGTGTGTGCCTAGGAGTGCTCTGTGGGTCTTTCCAAGGAAAAGGGTCATACCCACTTCCTTGGACAGGCTTTGCTCTGAGGTAGAGGCTGGTTTCTCATATGTAGTCCTCCCTTGTCTATTTTTACTTTTGTTTCCTGTGATTTTGGTGTAATATCCAAGAATCATTGCCAAGACCAATTTCATGAATCTTTGTCCTTCTTATTTCAGTCAGTTTCTAGACTCAAAACCTCTGAATGATCAGGATTCCCCAGAGGAAGGACGCTGGTACAGGACTGACAATTCATATTTTTAATCATTCTACCAGTCTTCCATCCCATTTTTCATTACTTAGTGTTAATAGGTGTAATGGTTAATTTTATGCATTAATATGGTGGGGCACAGGATGCTCAGGTTAAACATTATTATTTCTGGGTGTTTATGTCAAAGATTTTTGGATGAGATTAGCATTTGAACCAGTGGTCTTAATAAAGAAGATTGTCCTTCCCAGTGTGGGTGGGCATAGTCCAATCCTTTAGGAACCCAAAAAGATAAAGAGGAATTTGCCCCTTTTTCTTCCCACCTCCCACTCTTCCACAAAGGGACCTATGTCCTTTTATCAGGATAATTGTACATTAGGGGAAAGGAAATAATTAAAATTTGGAGACTAATGAACACTGGTTCTAAACTGACATTAATTCCAGGCAATCTAAAACATTTCTATGGTCACCAAAGTAGGATATTACATAGGTAATCAATGAATTTTTAGCTTGGCTGCTTCTCACAGTGGGTACAGAGGCATCCCTGAGCCAATCCTGTGGTTATTTTCCCAGTTCCAGAACCCATAATTGGAATAGACACATCAGCAGCTGGCATAATTACCATATTGGTTCCCTGACCTGTGGAGTGAGAGCTACTATGGTAGAGAAGGCCAAGTGGACATCACTAGAATTGCCTCTGTCAGTGAAACATAAAACCAAAAGCAAAGCCACATTTCTGGAGGGATTTCAGAGATCAGCACATCCACCAAGGACTTAAAAGATGGAGGGAAGTTGATGCCTAACATATCCCCATTCAGCTCTCCTCTTTGGCCCATGCAGATGGATCTTAAAGAATGACAGTGAACTATCATAAACTTAACCAGGTGGGATGTCAATCACAGTTGCTGTGATTGTGATTTTATTACTTGGGCAAATTAACATATCTGCTATGAAGCTATTCATCTGGTAAATGCTGTTTCCTCCATCCCTGTTCATCAGGCCATGAGAAATAGTTTGGTTTCATCTAGTAAGACCACGATGCACTTCCACCATTCAACCTCAAGGGTTTATCAACTCTTCCAGCCCTATGTCATAATTTAATTTGCAAGGATCCTGATTGGCTTTCCCTTCTATAAGATATCACACTAGTCCATTACGTTGATAATAGTATGCTCTCTGGACCTAATAAGCAATAAATAGCAACTGTTCTAGAATTCTTGGTAAGACGTTTTTATACCTGGGAGTGGGAAATAAATCTGATGAAATTTCATTGGCCTTCTGCCTCTGTGAAATTTCTAGGGGTCCAGTGTTATGAGGCATATTATGATATCCCTTCTAAGGTTATGGATATGTTTTTGCATCTGGTCCCTTGTACAACTAGAAAAAAGAATGCCTACTAGGCCTTTTAGAGGTTTAGAGGCAACATATTCATCATGTGGGTATATTACTCCAGGCAATTTATTGGATGACCCCAAAAGCTGTTAGTTTTGAGTAAATCCCCAAGCAAGGTCCAGGCTGCTGTACAAGCTGCTCTGCCACTTATGCTATTTGATCCAGCAGATCAAGTGGTGCTCAAAGGGTCAGTGGGAAGATGTTTGCTGCCTTTGGCAGGCCACTGTAGGTGAGTCTCAGTGCAGACCATTGATATTTGAACAAAGCCCTGTCATCCTCCACAGATAACTATCCTCCTTTGAGAAACAGTTCCTTGTCTAATAGGTCTTAGTGGAAACTCAACATTTAATCATGGGCCACCCCATTACTATGCAATCTGAGCTGCCCATGATGAATTGGGTGTTATCTGACCCACCAAACCATAAAGTTTCATGTGCACAGAAGCATTCCAAGACTTCCAAATGGAAGTAGTGTGTATGTGATCAGGCCCAATCAAGCCCTGAGGCACCATTAAAGTTGCATGAGGTGGCCCAAATGCTTATGGCCTCCACTCCTACACTTCTCTCTCTCTCCCCCCTCTCTTCCTCTCTTCTCATATCTATCTCCTCCCCCCCTCCCCTCCCCCACCCTGTCTCTCTTCCTATGGCCTCATGGACAGCTTCCTATAACCAGAACAAGATTCAGGATGGTTTACAGATCATTCTGCACCATATTCAGGCACCACATGAAAGTGCACAGCTGTAGCGCTTCAGCCCCTCTCTGGCCTCTCTGGGGCATCCCTGCAGAACAGTGGTAAATAGAAATCCTCCCAGTGGGCAGAAATTTGAGCAGTGAACCTGGTCATGCTCTTTGTTTGAAAGGAGAAATGACCTGTTGTATGATTATATTCTGATTCATTGACTGTGGCCAATAATTTGGCTAAATGGTCCGGAACTTGGAAGGAACATGATTGAGAAATTGGCAACAAGGAAATTCTGGAAAGAGGTATGTAAATAGACCTCTCTGAATGAGCAAAAAATCATGAAGATATTTGTGTCCCATGTAAATATTCACCAAAGGATAACCGCAGCAGTGCAGGATTTTAATCATCAGTAGATGGGAAGACCTATTTTGTGTACACCAGTTAGCCTCTTTCCCCAGCCACCCCTGTCATTGCCCGATGTGATCATAAACAAAGTGGCCATGGTGGCATAGATGGTCTTGGCCTGTTTCCTGTTACTATAAGAGAATACTTGAGACTGGGTAATTTATAAAGAAAGGTAGTTTATTCATCTCATAGCTCTGGAAGCTGAAAGCCAAAGATTGGGTGGCTGCATCTACTTAGGTTTCTGGTGAGCATCTTGTACTGCTCCATACATGGAAGAAAAGCAGAGAGTATGTGTGTGTGTGCAAAGAAAGGAGGGGACAAATGGAATCAGATGCTTTATAACAACCTACTCTTACAAGAACTAATGGAATCTCAAGAGAAAGACCTTAATCCTTCTTAAAGGCCCCACATCCCAACAGTGCTATTTTGGCAACCAAATTTCAAATGGAGTTTTAGCAGGGATGAACCAAATCCAAACCAGAGCAGACGATATACTTGAGCTCAGAAACACAGACTTCTACTAACCAACTCTGACTTGGCTGCAGTCACTGTTGAGTATCCAATTTGTAGCAGCAGGGACCAACAATGAATTCTCAATCTGACACCAGGCTGATTAGCCAGCTGCATGATGGTAGTTGATTACATTGGACCACTTCTGTTATAGAAAGGGGCATAATTTTGTTCTTACTGGAACAGACACTCTAGATACAGATTTGTCTTCCCTGCATGCCACACATCTGCCCAGATTACCATCTTTGGACTTAACAGAATTCCTTTTCAACCATCATAATCTTCTAATATTTGTCTAATATTCAATTTCTTGAGTTCAGGTGCATATGCTTTTGAGATATGCACCTGAACTCAAGAAACTCACTTCATGCAAAAAAAGTGCAGTAATGGGCTCATGCTCATGGAATTCACTGGTCTTACCATGTTTCCCACCATCCTGAAGCAGCTGATCTCATAGAATGGCAGAATGGCCTTTTGAAGACTCAGCAGGGCTAGCTAGGTGGCAATAGCTTGCAAGGTTTTCTAGAAGGCTGTAAATGCTTTGATTCAGCATTTGGTATATGATGCTATTTCTTCTATAGCCAGGATTCAAGAGATGGAAACTGAAGTGGTAACTAATTCATTATTACCTATAGAAATCCACTATCAAAATTTTTGCTTGCTGCTGGGTGCACACCTGTAATCCCAGCAGCTTGGGAGGCTAAGGCAGGAGGATCATGAGTTCAAAGCCAGCCTCCCCAAAAGTGAGGTGCTAAGCAACTCAGTGAGACCCTGTCTTTAAATAAAATACAAAATAGGGCTGGGGATGTGGCTCAGTGGTTGAGTGCCTCTGAGTTCAATGCCCAATACAAAAAAAGAAAAGAAAGAAAAAAGAAAAAAATTAGGGCTGGGAATGTAGCTCAATGATGAGCACTTGCTTATCATGTGCTAGGGCCCTGGGTTGGATTCTTAGCATAATAATAATAATAATAACAATAACAATAGGGCTGGGGATGTGGCTTAGTGGTTGAGTGCCCCTGAATTCAATCTTGCCACCTCTCCTGGCTAACTCTCTCTTGTGGCATAAAATATATTGACCTTACAATGATATTTTGGTGTTGGTATGTTTACTTCATTGTATTTAATAGTTATTGGATATCAAGAAGAGTAAACACCATTCAATGATTCTGGAAAAGGAGCTACTGCACTTTCTGGTTGGACATATTATAGTTTTATCATATTGGGTGAAATTATAACCTTTTATTGTCTTTATTTGGAGATTAGGTAGGGGTTTAAGGAGATGCATATGGGTACCAAGTTGACAAGGGGTAGACTTGTGAGGTTTATTTTATTTATCAACTTGATTCCACCTGGGATTTCCTAATTTAACATTGTTTCCAATTATGTCTCTGAGGGTGTTGTGGAAGAGATGAGCATTTGAATTGGTAGATTACCCTCCCCAATGGGGTTGCCAGTCTTTCAATACATTGGGAGCCTAAACAGAATAAGCTTCCATAATCATGTGAGCCCATTCCTCATAACATATTTCCTGATATACATCCCCTTCTATTGGTTGTATTTCTGCCGCAGTCCGGCTGCAGCAGAATAATCAGGGGGGGTGACGAACAACTTGTGTACGTTGATACAGCAGGAGTAGGAGCCGTGGCTCTCAGCAATTTCTCTGGAGAACCCTAAATAATAAATAAGTTGTATATATCTAGCAATTGATCCATTTCTTCTAGGTTAATAATTTTGTTGGTATATAGTTATTGATTGTATCTAATGATCATTTTTATTTCTGTAGCATCAGTTGTAATGTGTCTTTCTTATTGTATTCATTTGATTCTTCTCTCTTTTTTCTTAGTTGTCCTAAAGGTTTGTTCATTCTTTTTATCTTTTCAAAAAATATGAAATCTTAGTTTCATTGATTTTTTTTAAAAAATTAGTTTTTAGTTGTAGTTGGACACAATACCTTTGTTTTATTTATTTATTAGTCTGTGGTGCTAAGGATTGAACCCAGTGCCTCGCATGTGCTAGGCTAGCGCTCTACTGCTGAGCCACAATCCCAGCTCCTCATTGATTTTTATTGTCTTTCTATTCTGTTTCATATTTTGCTCTGATTTTTATTATTTCCTTCTGCTAACTTTCCTCTAGGTGTAATGTTAGGTTGTTGATTACAGTGTTAGATTGTTGACTGAAGATCTTTCTTCCTTTTTCATGTAGGTATTTGTGGCTTTGAAGTTCCCTCTTAGTGTTTTTGCTGTACCCCTTGAGTTCTAGTATGTTTTGATTCCATTTTCAATAGTCTCAATATATTTTAATTAAACTTGCAATTTCTTCTTTGACCCATTGGTTGTGCAGGAGTCTGGAAGTTTAATTTCCACTTATTTGTGAATTTTCTAGTTTTCTTTCCATTAATTGACTTCTACTTTCAGACCATTGTGGTCACAAAAGATATCTGGCATATTTTCGGTCTTCTTAAAAGGTTTTTTCCATATTTTTTTCTTAAAATCATTAAGACTTGTTTTATAGCCCTAACATATGATCTGGAGAATATTTTATATGCACTTGAGAAGAATAAGCATTCTGCTGCTATTGGATGGAATATTCTGTATAGGTATGTTTCGGTTTAAAGTATAGCTAAAGTCCAATGTTTTCTTTTTGATTTTTCTGTCTAGGAGATCTATTCAATGTTGAAAGTGCAGTATGAAAGTGCCCTACCATTATTATACTGCTGTCTATTTCTCCTGGAAAGTTTTGAGTTGAGGTGAACTTTGCCATACACAAGTCTTGTGACTCCTGCACTCTTTTGGTTGCCACTTACTTGGAATATCTTTTTCCGTCCTTTCATTGTCAGTCTGTGTGTGTCTTTCGAAGTGAAGTTAACTCAAGAACCTGGGGCAGGGCTGGGGTTGTGGCTCAGCGGTAGAGCATTTGCCTAACACATGCAAGGCCCTGGGTTCGATTCACAGCACCACATAAAAATAAGTAAATAAAATTTAAAGATATTGTGTCCAACTACAACTAAAAAATAAATATTAAAAAAAAAAGAACCTGGGGCAGGGGGGTGGCAACTTTAAGGCCAGTCTCAGCAACTTAGTGAGATGCTTCTCAAAATAAAAACTAAAAAAGAGCTTGGATTGGCTGATTTTTGCTTAGCAATGTATTCCCCAGCTCCATATATTTACTGGCAAATGCCATAATTTCATCCTTCTTTAATGCTGAGTAATATTCCATTATGTATATAGACACATTTTCTTTGTCCATTTATCTGTCAACTCCTCAGTTTATACCAAGGTATATTATTCTTTTTTGTGCTATTGTAATGGAATTATTTCCCTAAATTTCAGATATTTCATTGTTAGATATAGACAGGCAGAGGAATGGATTTTGAAAGGTGTTGCATACATTCAATGGCATATCATTCAACATTAAACAGAAGAAAATTGTGCAATACTTGAAAAAAAAAAGATCTGGGGATCCCCAGTATAAAAAAATGAAGTGAGCTCTTGCAGACAGCGTATAGTTGAGTCTTTAAAAAAAAATACAGTTCAGCCAAATCATGTCTTTTGATTGGAGAATTTAATTGATTTACATTCAAGGTAATAATTGGTAGGGAAAGATTTACCATTGCCATTTTGTTCATTGTTTTTCTGGCCTTTTTGTAGATAACTTTGTGATTTGATGAGCTTCTGTAATGGAATTCTCTGATTCTTTTCTCTTTATCTTTTGCATATCTACCATAGGGTTTTTCCTTTTGTTATTACCATAAGACTTACATAAAACATCATACAGTTATAACAAGGATATTTTAAAGCTATAACTTTAATCATATACAAAAAAACCAACTCTTTTACCCCCACACACAATTTTATGTTTTTGATGTTACAATAGACAACTTTTTATATTGTGTATTCACTAACAAATTATTGTAACTTCATATTACAGCAATAGTTAATTGAGAATGGCAGTGCTCCAGACCCTGCAGGACAAGTTTTGATAATACTCCTCTAATGGGTAATCTAGCAATTTCTCCAGAAACTTATGCAGTACATTTTTCCAATTTTTTTTTCTTAAAAGAATAAAGAAATTTTTTGTTCCATGTTTTAAGCAAAGGTTATCATGCATAGGTTGTTCTAGAAAAAGTTTTCATCTCCAGCTAGGCTCTAGCTATGGCAATGAGTTTACCATATCTTTGGCAAGAAGCTGAATTTTATGCAAATTGCTGGTTTATGAAAGAAGAGGATTGATGCTATGTCAGTTTAGTGAGATGCTCTAGTCTGATTTAAATTCCATGGACTTGTGATTGTGTCTTTTATTTTTATACTGAAATGGGAATATGAGTACTTAGGTTTCTGTGTAATGATTTTGCCAACTATTTTGCCATTAAGTCAGGAGAAAATTCTTACTTATCTGTTGTGAATGCTGATGTGCTTCCTGCCAATTCAGTAACAATTACCACACATTGTCATCTGAGATCATCCTACTTATGGAAGATTATGAACAAATGTTTACTGCATAAATGAATGATGTGTTTTTCTTGTTTGTTTTTCATGGAAGGGAGAAAATCATAAATAAGTATATCATGGCTCAGCCATCAAAAAAGTGGGTCCATCATCATTTAAAGGACAAGTCAGTGGTAAGTCACAGATGAATAGTGGCATGATGGGGGCTTTTATGAACATGGATCGTCTTTGTTACTAGCATAAGACATAGGGTCTAGACCAAAGAAGTGGAAAGAGTGATGGTTAGACCATAAGAGGTAGTAAGTCTTGTGCTCATTCTCTTTATTCCCCCCTCTAAACAAGTAACCTCTGCTTAATACCAATTCCAAAATAAAGTCTTCATACTGACTTGGAAAAGTTCCTTAAAGAAGTCTCAGTTTGGGGCTGGGGATGTGGCTCAAGTGGTAGCGTGCTCGCCTAGCATGCATGAGGCACTGGGTTCAATTCTCAGCACCACATTAAAAAAATAAAATAAATATATTGTGTCCACCTAACACTAAAAAAGAAGAAGAAGAAGAAGAAGAAGAAGAAGAAGAAGAAGAAGAAGTCTCAGTTATCGCTTTCTATTGCTCCTTGTACATGGACACAGGGAATGCAACATGAATTTTCTGATAAAGGAAATAGGGGCTGGGGTTGTGGCTCAGTGGTAGAGCACTTGCCTAACATGTTTGAGGCTCTGGGTTTGATTCTCAGCACTACATATAAGTAAATGAATAAAATAAAGGTCTATCAACAAATAAAATCATTAAAAAGAGATAAGATTTTAAAAAGAGAAAGATAAAATAATCAGAAGTTGAAGACTCTTAGCAACTGTGTTCCTAAGTAACTGCTTAGCAACTTAGCAGTCAGTGAATATGGAAGGGTCACTTTTATTTATTTATTTAATTTTTAGTTTTAGATGGACACAATATCTTTATTTTATTTTTATGTGGTGCTGAGGATCGAACCCAAAGCGTTCTACCTCTGAGCCACAACCCCAGCCCAAGAGAAGCGTCACTTTTATATTTGGAAGTTGCATTTATTGATTTCTTTAGGATAGTAGAGTTTGGACTATTGAGGTTCTTGCCTAGTACTTTGTCTTACATTATTTCCTAGACTTTATCAGCTTTGTTTTTCTTTCCTTCTTCGGGAGTATATTTCAAAGTCTCTAAAGTTAAAACACCACTCACACTTAGACAATGGTGCCTGCTCCTGGCAACTACCCAGGGAGTTACTGGATACTCTTTGTGCCAAGTTCAAATTCATTCTTTTCACAGTCTTCCTGCTGTCTAAATTTCTGAATTTGGAACTTTGTGTGAATCTTTATCATCTACTACAAAATATGATCTGGTCCTCAGCCACTTGCACTACCAAATTTTGATATAATTTTTTTTCATCTTAAAGTCTGTCTGCTTCTAGGCCCACTTTACATCAAGTCTTCTTTATTATAGGCCTTGTTTGTGCGAAGAGTGGTTTATAAGCATTGTAGTTGTGAGATTTCTATGTGAACTGACATAGGAATTATTCAAGTAAAGAAAGGATTAGAGGTGCTACACCCTCTCCCAACTCCCTTCCTCCACCTGCAGAACAGCTATTCCAACTGGCAAATCCTCTACATTTAACAGTTACAATAAAAAATGAGTACTATTTATTCAATGGACACTAGGCACTTGTCAATTGACATAGAACCCTATGAGGTAGGTATTAATAGTTCACTTTTAATGTCAAAGGACATGAAACTCAGAGAGGACACAATACATGTAGAAGTTTATATTACTAGCTTGTGGCAGATCAGGAATTCATAAGTAGGCCAATGTTGGATTAGTGACATCAACAAGATGACAGAATAAGTAGTTCTATTGTATATCTACCCACAGAAACAATGAAAAAACGTTGTAGTTGACCCCAAATACTTTTGAGAACTTCACAATCAAGGTTAGAAGTTGAAAAATCTCAGATCAGCACAAAACTGAGTAAAATTGCTTCAAAAATGGTCATGTTGGTCCCTTTCCCAAGCCAGCACAGATGGGTGCCACAAGAGATCCATTTGGCCCTGATTTCTGTCAATGGGAAAGAATGAATGAAGGATGTATCCAGCATTCCCAGCTGTATTACCCAGGGTTCTCTAGAGAAACAGAATCAACAGGAAGTATAATTATAAAAGAGGGACTTGTTTGGTTGGCTTACACTACCAGAAGCTGGATAGTCCACAATGGCCGTCTGTAGGTTGGAGAGCTGGAAGAACCAGTAGCTGCGCAATCCAAGAGGCTGAAGCCCAGGAACAAGAGGATCAGTGGTGCTGCCCTAGTCTGAGACCAAAGGCTTATGGAGAATCCAGTTTGGAAGAGCAAAGGAGCGAAAGTCTGATATCCTCAGACAATCACAGCAGCAATCAAGAACGGGTTCAAGAAGACTCAAGTTTACATCTGCTTCCTTGTCCTTCCAACTTTTATTGCATCCAAGCCATCATCTTATTGGATGGTGCTACCCACACTTAGGGAGGGTCTCCATTTTAGTTGGCTATCCCACATGCCAATCATTCCTAGACACACCCTCACTGACACACCCATAATCCTCTTAAACCTTGGCATCTCTTCATCCAATCAAGTTGAAAATTCAAATTAACCATTACACCAGCCTTTAAAAGTACTACCCAAGAAATCTATTTCTGTCTTCACTCAGAGTGCTGAAGTGACTAGCATAGTTAAAAGTGTCTGGGAGCAGTTAAGAAAAATGAAAAAAAGTAAGAGGCACTGATCAGCCAGCAGGGTTCTGCAAGATTGAAAGAAGGTATATAATCCTGATACTTCTCTTTCAAGAGAAAGGAAGAGAATTGGAGCTTGAACCCAGTCTTTCTGAATTCCAGGGTACTCCCTCAAGAAGAGAGGGTGGATGAATCTTAGCAGCCTGCTAGGCACTGTGGGATTAAGAGAAGACACACAATTATGAGATTTCTCCTTTAGCAGGAAAGTAGAGAAATGGAGTGAATATCCACCCAATACATTGGCGTTTCAGCACTGCCCTAGGGAAGAGAAGCAGGTGACTCTGTTTTAATCAACTTATTTTTTGACAACATTCAAAATTCTCCCTTCTAGCTGTTTTGAAGTCTCAATACAATATTGTTAACCAGAGTGACCCTACTGTGTAAAAGAACATTCGAACTTTTTCCTTTTATCTATCTATAACTTCATACTCTTAACCAATCTCTCCGTATCCTCCCACCCTCCTTGTCTCTGGTAACCACGTCCTACTATCTACTTCTGTGAGATAAATTTCTTTAGATTCTACACATGAGTGAAATCATGTAGGAATTATTGCTCTGCCTGGCTTATTTTACTTCACCTAATATGCTTTGGTCTCATCCATATTGTCACAAATTGCAGGATTTAATTCTTTTTTATGAATGAATACTATTCTACTGTGTATATGTAACACATTTTCTTTGCCCATTTATCTGTGCATAGACAATGAGATTGATTCCATATCTTGGCTATTGTGAATGGTGCTACAGTAAACATAAGAGTGCAGATATCTCTTTGACATACTAATTCCTTTTCCTTCCCCAGAACTGGGATTGCTGGATCACATGGTAGTTCTATTTAAACATTTTTTTTTAGAAATCTCCACACTGTTTTCCATGACTGTACCAATTTATATTTCCACTAACAGTGTATAAGAGTGTTCCTTTTTCCACATGTACATCAGCACTTTTGTCATGTACTATATTTTCAAATTGCTTATACTAGGTAGAAAGAGCAAGTTCAAGAGATCTAGTTCATCACATGGAAATTATAGTTAATAACAATACAGTATTATATATATTTATATTTAATATATTATATATTATATATTTTTTTTTTGTACCAGGGATTGAACCCAGGAGCATTTAACCACTGAGCTATCTCAGCCTGTTTTTTTTTTTTTTGGTTTTTTTTTTTTTTTNGAGTTTGGTAGGCCCCAACGTGGTGGAAGTCCAGGACTGAACATTTGAAACAGGTGCTCTTTTAAGGCGAGAGACATGGTACCAGGGGGAGTGGCCCAAGAGCTTGGCTGCCGTTGGAGTGGTAAGTATGACTGTATGGGGTCCCGTCCAGCAAGGTTTCAACGACTGAGAATGTAGCTCTCGAAGTAAGACTGCATCACCCGGTTGAAGAGGGTCCGATTCCTTCCCTGGTTGTATTGGGACAGAAGTAACAGGTGGTATAGGAAGACACCGGTCTGCGTGTTCCCTTAGGAGTTTGTATAGAAGTGTGAGATAGGGCAGGTAGGACACAAGGGGAAGAGGAGTGACAGGAAAGTTTGGGTTGATTAAGAAAGGGCGCCCATAGAGTAGTTCAAAGGGGCTAAGGCCTGAGGGTGATGGGGATCTTCAAGTCTGGGCTTCTTCAGTCTTCTGCAAACCCCAATAGTTCAGGAGAGGGGACTGCCTGACTGGTCATACCCCTGCGTAGAAGCGCCGAGGAAGGGCCAGCCATGAGGCAGTCAATCTTCCAATGTCCTGTCTGCTTACAGGTGGGGCATGGCCTGGGAGTAAGTTATGGGTTTGGGCATTGGCAGGCCCAGTGCCCTTCACATCCACATTTGAGGAAAACCTCTGGTGGAGAGGAATGCTGGTTCCCCTTTGAAACTTCTGCTGGAGACATAGGCCTCAGGGCTGCTGCCAAGGCCTGAGTTTGGGGTGTTACCTTTTCTGCAATGGAGCCTGCTTAAATGGCCATTTTCACCAGATCTCAGATAGGGGTCCGAGAGTCCTCCTCAGCTCATTTGAGCTTTTTCTAATATCATGAGCCGAGTGAGTAATGAAATGGGTTGCTAACACTGTAGCCCTGGTGGGAGACTCAAGGTCCAGCTTAGTATATTTGATGAGAGCCTCTGTAAGGCGGGTTGAGAAATAAGGCTGGATTTTCATCAGGATTCTGGGTAATTTCCCTCAGTTTATCAAAGTTAACTACCTTCGGTTAGGGGAACAGCTACTTCACCTGTGGGGAGAGTCATATCTGTTAAACGAATTTGTTTAGCATGATCCACTGACCTAACACTGTATACTCTTGAAAATCACTAAAAGAGTGAATTTTTAAGTGCTCTTACCACAAAAAAAAAGGTATGTGAGGTTGTGTGTATGTCAATTAGCTTAATTTAGTCATCCCACAACATATACATATTTCACAACATATTGTGTAGAATAAATATATAATTTATGTACAATTTTTATATACAATTTTTATGCATGCTTCCATTTATATGAGTTATCTAAAATAGTCACACACATAGAAGCAGGGAATAGAATGGTAATTGCCAAGGCCTAGAGAATAGGAAACGGGGAGTTAGTGTTTTATATGTATAAAATTTCAGTTATGCAAGATGATTAATTTCTAGAGATCTTTTGTATTGTTAACTCTATGCCTAGAGTTAACAATACTGTGTTACCTGTTAGAAATTTAAGAGAGTATATCTTCTGTTAAGTGTTCTTACCATAATAAAAATTATTTTAAAGAGATTGGTAAATATATTTTTAAGTTTTATAACCAGATGTTTTGACACTGTGAGATAGAGTCCTAAAAAATGCAGAGAAAATTTTGAAATGGAAGCCAACAATCTGGACTTTAATCTCATCTCTGGATTACCTGCTAATAATATCAATAATTCTGGGGCCTGAAAAAATGCATACTGATTGGGCTAACCTCATTTTTACTTGTAAGTAAATGCTATTCAACTGATTGACAAAAATTTTAGTAGATTTTGTTATGGGATTTTTTTTCATTCACATTGATTATCTTTTTGCCAAAATATAATTCATTTTCAACACGCTTCTCAGGAAAAGGCACATGGGCACATATATAGCAGGTGGCAATCACTGTACAGTTCATAAATGAAATTTTTCTCTTATAAATCTATATTTGAATAGCTATAGAGAATAAAATTGGCAGGCAGTGAATAACAAAATCATAGCTGAGAAAACCACGGCAAAGTACACCAAAACCATTTCCTCAATTGCCTTTGAGATTTGTGCCACAAAATATATAATACCATCTGATATGGTTATGTAAACCTCATTGTTTAGAAAAATGTATTCACTCTACTTCTCTTTCGATCCTCACAACAATCCTACGAACAGAAAATACTATCCAGTGTATTAGAGTTAAGGAAACTGACATATAAAGGATTCATATGATTTGCCTATTTATCTCACTAGGAAAAAAGGCAGTTCTGAGACTTGAACATAAGTTTGCTTACTATGGCTTTTTTAGCACCCCAGAGCTATCACCCTTTATTTTCTGAAGACAACCTTATAGTAACAATCTATTGCTCCATCAATAACTAAACCATGCCTATTAAAAGTCCAACTGAGATATTGTCCAACTGAGATATTTCTTTCTTCCTCTTTTCCTTTCTTTCTTCTTCTTTTATTTTTTTCATTTTTCTCTTTCTTTTTTTAGTATAGGATTTTGCTATGTTGCCCAGGCTGGTCTCAAACTTGTGGCTTCAAGCAATCTTCCTGCCTCAGTCTCCTGAGCAGCTAAGACTACAGGTGTGTGCCACAATACCAAGCTCAAACGAGATATTTCTTATGCCGAATTCCTCCCCAATAGAAAGTTATAGTAAGTGTGACAATTTTTAAATATTTTGAAATTTTAGTTATGACTTCCCAGAATGTGTATTCTGAATATTTATTCAGAATGTGTGAATAAGAACAGATAAGTTATGTGGTTGTCTAATCTGGGTAAATAGACACTAAGCCTTACATATATTTTATTTGTGGAAGAAGCAATATATCATAAATATATGATTTTATCATTACATAGTAATCATTATATGCAATAATGATATTGCTTATCAGATATTGAGCATCTATAGTATGCCTAGTCTCTCTGTTGAGCACACTATATACAAGGTATAACTTACAGAGGATTCCATGAGGAAGTGCATATGCTCAATATCTGGTAGGCAGATATCTTCCTATGAGTAACTTACTATCAGTCTCACTTTAGAGATCAAATATTTAGGGTCCAGAGAGAATAAATAACTAGCTTGATAGTATATGGAAAAGCTGGGATTTAAACAAATTATCTCACTTTAAAATAAATTTTATCAACCAAGATGCTATACTGATTCTAACATAAAGGGTGTATTTTCATTTCAAAAATGAAATAAGAATTTTAAAACATGAAATAAAAAATAAGGGTTGGAGTTGTGGCTCAGCGGTAGAGTGCTTGCCTCGCACGCTCGAGGCCCTGGGTTCAATCCTCAGTACCACATAAAAATAAATAAACAAAATAAAGATATTGTGTCCAACTATAATTAAATAATAAATATTTTTTTAAAAATAAAAAAATAAGAATAAAAGCAGGGGCACTTAGTCAAATTGCCAGTTATCCTGAAAACAATTTTATAAGGATTATTTCCCAATCAGCAATTTTATAGAATTTTCTTTGTCTCTCTGCCTTTTGCTTACTCTTGCTCTAGATTACACATATGTAAAGTTCATGGTAGTCAAGAATATATTTACATCTATGCATGTATATATGTACATATGAACATGCATATATACTGATTACTTTGTAGTTCATATTCTTTTTTTTTCTTTAATTTTGAAGAAATTTTAAGCATATAACCGATACTTCCAATTGCAATCCAACCCTACAAGGTACTTCTAGCTTTCACCCATTTTATAATTTTTTCTCCCTTTTCCAGTGAGAAGATTGGTTTATGACAACATTAACTCATTTACTCCAATACAAACAAGATAATTTGAGACTTGCTGCACTTATATTACTACATAAAACAACCAGGGCTGGGGCTGTAGCTCAGCGGTAAAGCACTTGCCTAGCATGTGTGAGGCACTGATTCCATCCTCAGCACCACATAAAAATAAATAAATAAAATAAAGGTATTGTGCCCATCTGTAACTAAAAAATATTTTTAAAAAAACAGCCAGGTTTGGGCTGGGGTTGTAGCTCAGTGGTAGAGCACTTGCTTCGCATGTGTGAAACACTGGGTTTGATCCTCAGCACCACATAAAAATAAATAAACAAAATAAAGGTATAAAAAAAATTTCAGAAAGAAGATTTCAAGTTTAAATAAAATGAACCAATAAGGTTAAAAAGTTAAAGATTTGGGTACAGTTCTTTTTATCTCTAGATTGAGGGTGTATAGACAAGGTGCTGTGTTCAAAAGTTACATGGGTTGGGTATTTTCAAAGTAGTTCGGTTATTCATTTGAAATACACTTGGGTTCATTTGTTTCTGTTTTTATTCAGTTTTTGGTGTACCTCCACCTCCACCCCTGCCACCCTTATTGATCCAATTTTATTTATGTAAATGAAGAACATTAACATGATTTCTAAAGTCAAAATTATAAAAATGTAAAAAACCTAGGTGTCCATCAATGGATGTATGGATGAAGAAAATGTGGCATATATACACAAATGGAGTTTCATTCAGCCATAAGGAAAAATGAAATTTATGTAATTTGGAGGAAAATGGATGGAACTTGAAACCTTTATGTTAAGTAAAATAAGCCAAACTCAGAAGTTCAAGGTTAGTATATTTTCTCTCCTATGTGGATGCTAGAGAAGAAAAAGGGGAAAAAAGTTGTGGGGAGGAGGGAATATCATGAAAATCAAAGGGAGATCTATAGAGGAAAGGGACTGGGGGAGGGAGGAGGAGAGGAAACGGAGAAATACTGTTGTTTTATTCAGCTTTATGTCACTGTGACAAAAAGACCTGAAAAGAACAACTTAGAGGAGGAAAAGTTTATTTTGCCTCACAGTACCCGAAATCTCAGTCCAGTGTCTGCTGACTCCATAATCCTGGGCCCAAGATGAAGCAGAACATCATGTCAGAGAGCTTGGCAAAGGCAAGCAGCCCAGGACATGGCAACTATGAAGCAGAAAGAGAGAGCTCTGTTTACCAGGGAGAAAATATAAACCCGAAAGTCATGCCCTCAGTGACCTACTTCCTCCAGCCACACACTACCTGCCTATAGTTACTGCCTAGTTAATTTGTATCTGTAGACAAATCCACTGATAAGGTTACAGCTCTCAAAACCCAATCAATCATTTCACCTCTAAACCTTCTTTCATTGTCTCACACATGAGCTTTGGAGAACACCTCATGTCTAAACTATAACAACTGGGGAATGAGATTAGAAAAATTATATTGTTCTATTTTGTCATGTAAACATGTAATAATGAATCCCACCACTATACACAATTATATTGCACCAGTAAAAATATGGAAAAATTAAAACTGCAAAAATATATATTCATGTATATAGGATTCCCTCTCTCATCCATTCCAACCTGTACCCTAACCTCTGAAAAAATCTTAGATAATACATGGTTTGCATCCTGACAAAACTCAGTCTTATCCACCAAAATATTATTCCCTAGCATTTGATTTTCTAGAGAGGGTAATTAGAAAACAAAGTCTATAAAGTCTTCTTGTGGGGTTAATCATGAAAAAAAGGTTCAAAAGCACTACAATAATCTATTCCCCATAATTATAATTTTGTCATTTTTAAGAATGTTAAATAAATTGAATTATACAACTCACAACCTATTGGGATTTGATTTTTTTTTCATGAAGCATAACATGCTTGAGATTCATCCAAGTTGTTGTGTATATGAAAAATTCTTTTTAATTGTTAGGGAGTGTTCCATGGTATGAATATACCAGTTTATCTACCATTCATACACTTCAGGCCTTCTGGGTTGTTTTCAGTTTTAAAGATTATAAAATAAATCATCTATAAACATTTCACATATAGTTTTGTGTGTGTGTGTGTGTGTATGAAAATATGTTTTCATTTATTTGTTATACATGCCCAGTGCAATTGTGTTGGGTTTTATGGTAAGTATGTTTAACTTTTGTGGGTGTGTATAGGCAAAGAAAGAAAGTTTGGTGAATGTTGATGTCAAACATTATTCAAGAAAGACCAGATAGGAAAGGTACTTTGACAAGAGAGCTCAGGAATTCTCCAGGGCCACATGCAAATTTCACACAAGCTGGGCGTGGGGGTGCAAACTTGTAATCCCAGCCACTCAGGAGACTGAGGCAGGAGGATTGCAAGTTCAAGGATAGCCTCAGCAATTTAGTGAGGACCTAAGCAACTCAGCGAGACCCTGTCTCAAAATAAAAAATAAAAATAAAAAGGGCTGAAAATGTGGCTCAGTGGTTAAGCACCTCTGGTTCAATCCCTGGTGCTCACACAGTGAAAGACACAGGCTCCAGGGATACCAGGAATGACCTCAGCCATTCACCACCATCTGGGCAAGCTTGTCATAGTTGATACAACCACTGGTGCCCTCATGCCTTGCCACCAGTATCTCTACTTCTTCTCTGTCATCTTTTTATCCAGTGTGACAAGGAGATGATGGATTTCAGTGCCCATGATAATACCATTCCTTCCTTGTCAAACACCCAAAGACTTTTGGCATAATCCTCATAGATTCCCTGGTTCTTGTTCTTGGCCACTGACTGCAGGATGGGCAGGAACTGCTTCAAGTCCAGCACCTTCACATTCATCTCATCACTCTTGGAGTTCCCCAGGATACCGAGCACCACAGCATTGGTGGCACTCACCACATCCCCACACTGGCTATACAAAATCTTATCATTGCACATTTGGTCAAACAACTGGAAGGGCTTCTTGAATTCTGCAGTATAGTCCTCCATAAAAATCACACATCTTGAGTGCTCAGCCAAGTGCATGTTTAATTGTATAAGAAACTGCCAAACTATTTTCCAGATTGTCTGTACCATTTTAGATTCCTGCCAGCAATGTATGAAAGATCCATCTTCTCTACATCCTCAATAGCATTTACTAACACCAATATTTTTATTTTATCCACTCTGATGGGTATGTAATAATATTTCATTATGGTTTTACTTTGCATTTCCATAATGACTGATAATGTTGAATATCTTTGAAGGTGCTTATTTGCTTATTGGTAGTTTTCAGCACACAGATATCCTATGCTCTGTTAGAATTATACCCAATTATTTCATTTTATTTGATGATCATAAATAGTATGAATAATAGAATGTTTCTCATTCTGTTTTGCACATACAAATATTGATATTTAGGCTGGGCATAGTGGCGCATGCCTGTAATCTCAGTGGCTTGGGAGGCTGAGGAAGGAAGATCACAAGTTCAAAGCCAGCCTCAGCAACTTAGCAAGGTTGTAAGCAAATCAGTGAGACTGTCTCTAATAAAATATTAAAAAGGGCTGGTAATGTGGCTCAGTGATAAAGTGCCCATGGGTTCAATCCCCAGTTCCAAAAAAATTTGATATTTATGTTTTTATCTTGTGTCCAGTGTTCTTGGATCTTGTAAGATGCTTTGCTTATAAGTTCTTGGTATTTTCTTTTTAAAAAATATTTTTGTTGTTGTTGATAGACCTTTATTTTATTTATTTATAAGCAGTGCTGAGAATCAAACCCAGTGCCTCACACATGCCAGGTAAGTGTGCTACCACTGAGCCACAGCCCCAACCCCAGTTCTTGGTACTTTCTTATAGATTCTGTGGAATCTTATATTCACGCAATATGATATAGAGAAAATTGTATTGCCTCCTTTCTAATTTGTGTCTTTTCTTTCTTTATCTTGACTTTTTTTACTGTCCTGGACTTCCAATACTATGATGAATAAATGGTGAAGGTATACATCCTTGCCTTATTCTTGGTCTTATTCTAGAGCATTTAATATTTTACCATTACTTAAGAGGTTAGCTATAGGTTTTTTGTAAATGTTCTTTATCAAATTGAGGACATTCTTCTTTATTCTTACTTGAGTGAGAGCTTTTATCATGAATGAGTATTCAATTTTGTTGCAATTTTTTCTAAATTGGTTGATATATGTTTTCTTTAGCATATTAATATAGTAGATTACATGGAGTTTTTGAATATTGAACCACTCTTGCATTTCTGAAGTGAGCCCCACTTCATTGTGGTATATAATTTTTTTAAAATATTGCTGGATTCAATTTGCTAATATTTTCTTGAGGATTTTTGTATCTAAGCTCATATGACATACTGGCTTATGGTTATTGTTGTTTTATTATATTTTTACTACCTTTGCCTATTGTTGGTATCAGAGTACCACTGGCCTCATAAAATGTGTTGGGAAACGTTCGTTCTACTTCCATCTTTTGGAAGAAATTGTGTAAAACTGATATTGATTATTTAAGTGTTTGGTAGAATTCTCTATTGGTGTTTTGAAATTTCAAATTTGTTTTATGAAAGTTTTAAAATTACAAATTCATGTTATTTAATAATTATAAACTATTAAATTTATGTATTTCACCCTGGGTGAGTATTTTTTTGGGGGGGTAGGTTTTGAGCAATTGATTGATTTCAGATTGTCAAATGTCTGTGCATAGAATTATTCAAATAATCACTTATTATCTTGATAATGTCTGCAGTATGGGTAGTGATATGCCTTCTTTCACTTCTGATATTAGTAATTTGTGTCATCTCTCTTTTTCTTCAGCATACCAAGAGATTTATCAATTTTACTGGTCTTTCCAAAGAATCAGCTTTTTCATTCATTGATTTTCTCTATTGTTTTTCTCTGTTCAATTTCATTGAATTCTGCTACTATCTTTACTATTTCCTTCATTTTATATGATCTGTCTTCATTTTTCTCTTAGTTTTCTTTTTCTTTCTTTCTTTCTTTCTTTCTTTCTTTTTTTTTTTTTTGGCACTGGGGATTAAACTCAGGGGCACTTAATCACTGAGCCACATCCCCAGCCCTTTATTATATTTTATTAGAGACAGGGTATCACTGAGTTGCTCAGGGCCTTGCTAACTTCTGAAGCTGGCCTTGAACTTGCAATCCTCTTACCTCAGCCTCCAAAGCCACTAGGATTATAGGCGTGCACCACCATACTCAGCAAAATGTTGCCTTTTCATTTTTATTCCATTTAGCATAGTTTTTATGTTCTCTGAGACTTCCTTTTTTAATCATTAGATTATTTAAATATGTACTATTTAATTGCCAAGTGATTGGAGATTTTCCCTTTGGCTCTCCATTGCTGTTTTCTAGTATGAAACCAGTATGGTCAGAGAACAATTTACTATGACTTAAATTCATTTAAAATGAGATTTATTTTTAAAAATTACTGTTACCTAGGTTATGGTCCATTTTGGTCATGTGTCATGTGCTTTTGGAAAAGAATATATATTATACTACATTTAAGTTTGCTCTAATTAGTTATACATGACAATAGAATGCATTTTGACACATTGTACACAAATGGAGCACATTAGATTTTATAAATATAATGCTGGGCAGAGCATTAGATTCAGTGGTTAATGGTTGCACTAGTTTTCTATGGCAACTATAAAAAGTAACCACATACTGAATAGCTTAAAACAACACAAATTTATCATCTTACAGTTCTGTTATTCAGACATCTAAAATGGATCTCACTAAGCTAAAAATAACAGGGCTGCATTCCTTTCTGGACACTCTAAAGGAAAGTCCATACTGTACCCTTTCCAGCCTCTAGAGGCTGCCCATGTTCTTTGGCTCATGGTCCTCTTGCTCCATTTTCAAAAGCTGCTCTGGATTGAATTCTCTTTACATCACTCTGACCTCCACTTCTGTCTGCTTCTTCCACATTGAAGGACCACTGTGATTACATTTAGCCTACTCAGACAATAAAAGATTATCTCCTTATTTTAGGACCAAGTGGTAAGCAACCTTAACTCCATTGGTTACTTTGTTTTCTCTTTGCCATGTAATATAAAAGGAAGGGTGGTGGAATGAGATGGACATTATTACCCTATATACATGTATGATTACACTAGTGGTGTGACTCAGCACCATGTACAGCCAGAGGAATGAGAAGTTATGCTCCATTTGTGTACAATGTGTTAAAATGCATTCTACTGTCATGTATAACTAATTAAAGCAAAATTTTAAAATTTTAAAATATAAATAAATTGCCTGTTATTTGTGTAGTTTTGTGGCTAGTTGAGCTTCCCCCTCTAAAGGGTAGAGTATAATTAAAATTTATTTATTTATTTAGTAGATTCACATAGTGACTTTGTTCTCTAGGGCATCCCTACTTTTTCAGAAAGTAATGAAAAAAGAAATATGCTATATTTTTCTTGAAGTTGTGTTTGGGTTCATTCTGTTTCACATTTTATTCCAAATGACAAAAAGAGGACATTTAGGTCACTCATTATGTAAAAACTTCCTGACTCAAGTTTTCTCGTTATGGAAGTTATATGAATTCCTAAATACTAGCCTATAAAAATAATAAAAATAGAAAATTTTATTATTCATCCTGAACTATTTCAAAAACTCTACCAAACTTTACATTTTGTTCTCAGGTACCACTCTTGAATCTAAGAAATTTTGACTTAACTTTAAAACAGGGACATCTGTTTTAAAAAGCACTTAGGAACATTTCAGCATTTTCTTTAATAATTCATTAGACTACCTTTAGCCTCTGTATCCCAAGAAGTCTAGGCCACTGTTTTGCTCAGTAATTATACAAAGGAACTGGAGTAGAGGTTGGTGTATCTGAATGATGTGGTTGTTAAAGTCACTTGTAAACTTAATAGCTGAAAAAGAAGTAAAGTTTCTCAGATCAACCTGCATTTGATTTCAATTAATTCTGCTTAGGTCCAAATGTGGCTTGATGAAGAAATTAGAAGTAAGTGGGAGGTGTGTCGTTTTCACACAATCACTTAGGAAAGAAAGAGCAAAAATGTTTAATATCATCATAGAGTCTTCATATCTTGAAAGAATTAAGAAGAACTAATGGTCATTAAAATCACCCATATGATGCTAGAATCTCCTTTTTACAATACTCTCACTGAATTTTTGCTTATATCTGCAATGACAGTTAGTGAACCCAATTCCAGTTTCTTACATTGATCCAAAATCTGCAGCTTCCACCCATTATTTCTACTTCTATTCTGTGAAGCCATTCACAAAAAGCCTAATATATTTTCCACAAATATTTGAAATCAACTCTCATATCCTCCACTTTATAACATCTCTAGGCTGAATGTCTTTAATTCCAAGTGTTCATCCTATGACAGTGGAGGTGCTTAACAATACCTGGGAAATGGAAGAATGAGTGGTTATTCTTCTTTGAAATATTCGTTTTCTACATCATTTTAAAAATGAATATTTGTGAAATAGTTACTAGGTATTAATTTTCTTTAATTTTTGCTGTTTGCTATGTTTATTTTACAGTTAAGCAAATTGAGACATGGAGAGGCTAAGTCACTTGCCCAAAATCATAGATGTAGAAATAATGAAACTGGAATTAAAAGTATAGCAACAAAGTTTGCATTATACTATGCTGTATTCTTTAAAAAGTAGGCAAGAAAAGATCACCAATATCATAGGAGTGGAACAGAGTAAAATAGGACTATCATTGCCTTTTTAAATATTACATTTCCACAAACATAGCCTTAACATCAATTTAATGTGTGGGGAGACAATATTATTGACACACTTTTGGCTTAATCTTTTAAAGTGATAGCATTTTCAATCTGCATTCATGCAATTGGGAGTTTTAACTCAAATATACGACCTTATATTTCGCCCCTGTGAAATTTCATCTTTCTTGATTCAGTCCATGTTTCTGATTTGTCAATCTTTTTGAACTCTAATCTTGCTATCTAATAAAGCCATCATTCCTCCATGTTTGTGTCAACTACAATACAAATGAGTCGGTAATATTTTCTATATCTTCTTGAGAAGATTGATGATCAGGAGCATATTGTAGAAGTCACCTGTGACAAACCACTAGAACTGTCCTTCAGGGATGCCATAATTTCACTTATCAGCACCCTTTGAGCACAATCATTCAGCCAGTTGCCAGTTCATCACATTGGTTAAACAGCCCATTCCTAGCTGAAAGGTAGAAACTATACAAATGTCCATAAATGAATGTATAAGCAAAATGTGATATATATATATATATATATATATATACATACAGTGGAATATTATTCAGTTTTTAAATGGAATGAAATTTCAATACATACTCCAATATGGATGAGCTATGAAAACATGCTAAGTGAAATAAACCAGCCACAAAAGAACACATACTGTATGATTCCACTTCTTATATAATTTCTGAGATTAGCCAAATTCATAAAGACACAAAGTAGAATAGACATTATCGGGGACTAGAAGGAGAATAAAAATAATGAGCTATTGTTTTGTTTTTGTTTTTTTTTTTAAAGAAAGAGTGGGGGAGAGAGAGAGAGAGAGAGAGAGAATTTTTTAATATTTATTTTTTTAGTTCTCGGCAGACACAACATCTTTGTTTGTATGTGGTGCTGAGGATCGAACCCGGGCCGCACGCATGCCAGGCGAGCGCGCTACCGCTTGAGCCACATCCCCAGCCCAATGAGCTATTGTTTAATGGGTGCAGATTTTCTATTTAGGATGATGAAAAAGTTCTGGAAATGGATAGTGGTGATGGTTTCACAGCACCATGAATGTATTTAATGACACTGAATTGTTCATGTTAAAATGGTTTATGTTATGTTCTATATATTAGCACAATTTTAAATAGTCATCCAATATTTCTCTGCTTTTCAAACAACTCTGTCAAATTATTTACTGAAGTCCAGAAGCACTATGTCTACATTTTATGATTAACCAGTTTGGTAATGCAATCTTCCTCAATGACCCTATTCTTGAAAAAAACAAAATTAGTCTGATATCTAGATCTATTTATCTATAAACATACAATTCCAGTTGGTACCATCTTTACCCAAATATGTAACAGCATTTTTAATAATCCTTGCTATAATATTAGTTTGCATCAACAAGTTATTTTTTTAAGGAACTACTTTTTAAAGAAATCTACTTTCTTCTCTTTGGAAAAAATATCTATCATGTATTAAGTTTCAACCACCTAATAATCATTCAAAGACTTTCCTTCCATGTTATGTATATCTTCATTTTATACATTGGAAAAAAATGAGGCTCAGAGAATAATTTATGTGACTTAACTGAAGCCACACATTAGTGTCACATCCAGGATTCATCACAACACTGTCTAGTTCTAATGTCCTTGTTTATTCCTTCAAGCTCCTTTGTCTACTTCTACTCTTGCAGGACATCTCTTTTCTACAATCAGAGAAATAAAGGAGTATAATCAGACTTAGAATTATTCCTTCTCTATGTCATCCATCAAATAGCATCATTATCCTTAAGCACTATGTATGTATCTTTTTTAATCTCCTTCCTCTTACTGCTCTGAATATAGATTCTCTAAGAATCTTTTTTGGTTTTCAGCATTTATTGCAACTCTCAGATCATTTAAAGGTCTTTATGGTGACTATTCATGATTACCTATGTCATCTTCTATGTATTTGTCCTTGGTTATATTTTCTTCCTTTCTTGTTTTCAATAATTCATTCAACCAGAAAACCTTAACTGAGGACCTTATGAGCTAGACACTGAGGGTATGGATGTGAGCATGATAAACATGGTTCCTGTCCTTATGGAGTTTGTAGTCTAATGAAAAAGGGAATTAGAGACATTTATATTGCAACATGGAAAGCACTAAATAAAGGTGAAGCACTCAGAGAGTGGCATGTCTGGCTTCTGATCGGGAACCTTCCTTGACTAGCGATGAAAGAACAAATTAAAAATGGGTGATGTTGAGAAAGGCAGAAGATTTTTGTTCAGAAGTGTGCCCAGTGCCACACCATGGAAAAGGGAGGCAAGCACAAGACTGGGCCAAATCTCCATGGACTGTTTGGGTGGACGACAGGTCAGGCTGCTGGATTCTCTCACACAGATGCCAACAAGAACAAAGGCAGCACCTGGGGAGAGGATATACTGATGGAGTATTTGGAGAATCCCTGGAACAAAAATGATCTTCACTGGCAGTAAGAAGAAGGGAGAAAGGGCAGACTTAATAGCTTGCCTCAAAAAAGCCACTAATGATTAATAGCTACTGCCTTATTTATGACCAAACAGAACTGTCTCTTGGCTTTTTTATGTGTACCATAATTTAATTGATGTGATATACCAGAAATCAGATCATGAGTGACTGACAAAATATTTTTTAATATTTATTTTTTAGTTGTAGTTGAACACAATACTTTTATTCCATTTATTTATTTTTATGTGGTGCTGAGGATCGAACCCAGGACCCCATACTTGCTAGGCGAGCGCGCTACCACTGAGCTACAGCCCCAGCCTTGACAGAATTATTTTTGTTGGACAATCCTGATTTAAGTAAAACTGACTTGTACTTAAATTAATACTTGGCTTATACTCCCACTTCAGTAAATTCTATCACTGTTTCCCCTTTTGGAAGTTATGGTTGGACTTAATTAGTAATGTTCAGTATTTCATAAAAATGGTGAATGACATCTGAAAACTGATTTATATTTAGATTTATATAACGGATTATGTGAATATGGGGGAAATCCCTTCACTCTCTCAGAACCAAGCATGATTCACATTTGTTTTAATTTGTGTTCATTAGCCTATTAAAGGCAATGGTTGAAGATAATGAAAGCAGTGCCTACTTTATATTTTTGTTGACCATGCCAATTTAGTTAGAATTCCCCCCATATCTAAAATGCTATTCTTTCCTTATGGAGAGGCATTTTAGTATGGTTTATGTATGATATTAAATAAAGAATATTTAACACTTCTCACAAAAAAAGTGAAGCACTGAGTTCTGTGAAAGTTCAGAGGAAGGAAAACTAAGGGTGCATGATGAGACAAGTGATAAGAGAGAAAGCAGGGCCATGGAAATATTCCTGGAAATGACGCATGAACTGAATTTTAAAGGATTAATAGTAGGTCTGGAGAAGAGGGCAGGGAAAGGATCACAGCAAAGGAACCAATATGTTCAAATCCCTAGAACCAAAAGAGAGCTTGATGGCTTCACAGAATATGAATAATGTGGTGTGGTTGGACTTTAAGATGAAAGCAGAGGAATACTCTGGTTGGAGGTGGAAATCACAATCTGGATCACAGCCATGCAGCACCTTGTAAACTATGCTAAGTTGATTACACTTTATCCTGAACATTATAAGACGTGTTTGCTTGATTTTAAGCAGGGCAGTATCATGATAAGGTAAATGTCTTATTTTCTAGATAGTCTGGAAGCAAAGTGGAGAATAAACTGGGTGAGGCTATGAAAAAATAAAGTGTCAGGGCCAGTGAAGAGGATGCTACATGGGGTGTGAGGCCGAAAGCCTAAGGGAAAAACTTGGAAAATCAAAGCAGAGTTTTCTAGAGTTTACTAGTGCTCAGGAATCAAAGAGCAGCATTAAGGACCTCCCAGGGGGTGGGCCTTTACAAATGTTGCAGTCCTTGGGGGGCTCTGCATGAAAACAAGGGAGAACCAAATCAGCCCAAACAGTACCCAACTGCAACACACCCTTCATCAGCTCATACTGACTGGGCTAAGAAGATTGTTCTGATTGATCACCCTTTCTATCTGCCTAGCAGATAAAAGTTCTAAGAAAAAAATAGGTACTTCCTGAAGGAAAACAGAAAACAATGGTGGGAGTCAGATTCTCTCTATTTTTACATGTGATGTTCCATGTTTAATTAAAAATATTAGATGTTCTGCAAGGACAAAACAAACAGGGAATCCAGAAATTTGAGTTAACAAAGACTTTAAAATATTGATGATTAGCTGGGCTCAGTGGCACATGCCTGTAGTCCCAGCACTTGGGAGGCTGAGGTGGAAGATTCATGTGAATCCAGAAGTTTTGAGATAAGCCTGGGCAACTTAGTGACATCCCACACAGTCTCTCATGTCTTTTCACCCTTGTAAGTATATAAGGTACATATGTGTACTTAAAACTCTATATAAAGCTATATACACTTAAAACTCTCTATATGTACATACATAGAGAAGTTACTTATGTGTTTAAGAAATATAAAAAATAGATAAGATGGAAAATTTCATCAGAGAATTTGAATCCATAAAAAATCATCAAATAGATATTCTAAATCTGAAACCTAATCTCTGAAATTAAGAACTACATATAAGCACTTAACAAAATAGAGCTGGTGGAAGCCAGGATCAGTGAATTGAAAGACAGTTAAATACACAGCATCCAAACCAAAGTACACAGAGAAAAAAACAGATAGGTGGAAAATATCTAATATATATGTAATTAAATCTCAGAAAGGCGAGAACAAACGGGGCAGAAGTAGTATTGAAAGAGATTATGGTAAATGCAGAAAAATTCTTAAGAGCAGTCAGAGGCAAAAGGAAAAATTATCTTCAAAAAAGTAAAACAGGTCTTAAAACAGACTTCTCTTTTCTCCCTCCAAACATTTTGAAATCTACTAACCTAAAATCAAGGACACATTTTTAATGATGCCTTTAGATTTTTTTCATTATAGTTTACTGTTAATATGGTCACTTTCTTTCAGTGCTATAAACATTTCCATATTATCAATGAGTTCTCCAAAATGGGCAGCCAATATAGTATGGTGGAGATAGCACTATTCTGTCTCTAATAAGCTGTGTGATCTTGAGCAATTTAGTTAACCTCTCTAGACCTCAGTGACATTTCTCTTCTGTAAAATTAGACAGTATCCACTTTGTGAGGTTAGTGTGGCACTTATGTGAAAATTACTTTTAGTATAATATACATTGTAATATAGGAATTCTGTAAAAAACAGTCAATATTTTCTTGTTGTTCACTTTGTTTTGCTTCTTAAAGATTTTTTAAGGGTTCACAGCAAATTTGAGAGGGGAGTGCAGAGACTTCCCATATACCCCCTACCTGCCCTCACACATACACAACCTGCCAGTATCCAAAGAACAAGTAGAATTTATCTGATGCTTCACTTTTAGCAGGAAGGGAAACAAGATCCATCATCAGATGGCAAAGAGGGTGATGGTGCTGATGATGATTATCAATTATTTGGAGCACTCTCTATGTGCCTGTTTACCCTCCTTTACCCCTAACAGTAGCCGTGTAAAATAAGTTCTATTATCATTCTCATTTAACACTTAGGGAAACTGAGGCACAAGGACGTTAAGAATGCTTAAAGTGACAGAGTCAAGATCTAAACCAATATGAATCTGGCATTGAAGTTTGTGTTTGGGATATTAGATGACCCCCTCACCATTTGTTTATTCCAGGTTGACATGGTCCTTGGCAATCATGTTCACACACTTCATCTGGAAGATTTGTGTTACACACCTCAGTGACACTACTTCCATGACTCCCTCCATTAGCCTGACCCAGTTTTCTCTGTGATTTATTCACTCTCTCTTCTTTGTAATTTGTACATTGATGGCTCTGAGGTCTCAAAATAAGACATTTCCCTGTGATTTTTGTTTTTCAATGTGGTTATCATTCTACTCGTTGAACCTCCCTTTCCCACTTTGTATTTTCTCCATGATGTCTCATTTCATTCTCACAAGTTTTTCATCTTCTTCAGTGAGTAACATGGTTTCATTTTAATAGTTAAGATTCAGCTGGACTGATTTCTAGCTTCATTATTTGATAATATCCAAAGTTCTCTGCTCTCTGGACAGGGAAATGTTCTCAGCATGGGCCTAAAGCAGAGTTGGGTGTTTCCTTATCTCTTCCCTCTTCACTGTATGGAGATCTTTAGGGTTGGGATAGGAAACAGGAAGAGGAAAGTGGACTGTCATTTTCTCTATCTGTGGAAGGTTTATTTTCTCTACTTATGGGTCATAATTATAGTAAAGTCCATAGTAATGATTCCCAAAATAGGATATGTATTTTCAGAGGAGGTGCAAGATAACCACTTGAAGCTTTCAAGAAAATATTAGAACTTCTACCTTCAACTTTTTTCTAATCCAAAGAAAAATTTAAGAGTCAGCTTCACTGATGTTTAATATACAAATTGACATCAGAACCCTTCCTGGATTCATACATCAAGTAGTCCCACAAAAGGCTTGGGGAAATTCTTGAGTAAGCAAATGGCACATCACTAGCACTCACCCACACTCCTTGGCTTTTAGTTTTTCAATTTGCCTGTGGAGAGTTATTGTGTCTTGAATGATAGTATCTCCTCCAAAATTCAGAGCAACCATATTAAGAGATATGGCCCTTGGATGATAAATAAATCACAAACGCAGAGCACTGGTGAATGGGATTAGTAGCTTCATAAAAGTGATCAAATTGCTTCACTTCTTACTAGGAGCAGAAGGGTGATCCCTAACCTCCACCACCAGCTCCAAGCAACACTGGAGATGCTCAGATGCGTTATTTGGGGCCATATCCTAGACCTGCTGAGAATCAAAAGTCTTAATGGGGGCTGGGGGTTGTAGCTCAGTGATAGAGCATTTACTTCGAAAACATGAGGTACTGGGTTCGATCCTCAGCACCAAATTAAAAAAATAAAATAAAGATATTGTGTCCATCTAAAACTAAAAAATAAATATTTTTTTTAAAAAAAGAAAGGTAGGGGTGATGCATGAAAAGCAAAGGGAAACCAGGAGAGGAAGGGGATTAAGGGG
>NW_026000252.1:2176752-2205419 GCF_001458135.2 Marmota marmota marmota
TTTTGGGGGTCCCGAATTCGAGCATAACACTACCATATGATCCAGTTATTCTACATGTGAGCATATATTCAAAGGAATTAAAGTCAGCATACCATAAAGATACCTGTATGTACATGTTTATCGTGGCCCAATTCACAATAGCCAAGCTATGGATTCAGCCTAGGTGCTCATCAACAGATGAATGGATAAAGAAAATGTAGTATATATACCTAATAGAGAATTATTCTGCCATAAGGAAAAATGAAATCATATCATTTCCAGGAAAATGGGTAAAACCAGGGAACATAAATTTAACTGAAATAAGACAGATTCAGAAAGGCAAGTATCACATGTTTTTTTCTGGAATCTAGGAAATCTGGGGTTGGGGGAAGATGACATGAAAATAACAGGTAGACTACTAAAGAAGAGGCAGGGGATGAAGTAGGGAGGAGGGTAAGAGGAGATGAGGAGAGGAGTGGATATGATCAAAGTATGTTATTGAAAAACCAGCCTCTATCTCAGAGCAAAGCTGTCCAAGGAAGGGACATGGCCTTTGTCCTTGGAAAAACCCACAGAGCACTCCTAGGCACATTCCCACCCTGCTAAGTTGTTTATCTACAAATAACAGGAGAGATCTGCTGCGCCAGGTGTCCCTGACTCAGTCAGGCTAGGTGGGGATCCATAGCAGCCCCCTAGCAGCCACCAATCAGCATGAGACAGGGAAATACCTGGGATGCCAGATAACCCTCCCAGTAGTTTATGGTAGTTGATAACCTGTTGGGAAACCCTGTAGTTCAGCACACCCTTCTTGGCTTAAACCAATCAGTTCAAATGAATACCCCTTTTGTATTGACCAATCACCCCCTACCTAACTTGTTCCCGCCAGTGAATGTGCTAATCATGTTTTAGAGTTGTTTGATTTTCCAGCGGCGTGAGGTGATTTGTTATGCTGTATGTGAAGTCCCTGCCCTTTTCAAAGAATGTATATAAGCTCTGCTCAAGCTGTTCTCGGGGCTCTTTGCTCTTTACCTCTTCGAGGTAGGCTTGGATCCCCAGCATGCTGGACCCCCAATAAACCCTTTGCTGTTGCATGAGACAGTCTCTTGGTGGTCTTTTCCTCGACGTTCGCCTGACCCTTACATTATATGTATGTATTAATATGCCACAATGAAATCCAATATTCTATATTGTTGAGGGCCACAGCCGAGTCAGGATGACGCATGGCAGTTTGCCAGAAGGGAGTGGTTGAGAGGTGACGCCAGCGAGACATTGAGATGATGATGGTTATGTTAAGCTGTGTATTCAGTTGTATATGGACCCCTGCTGTCTGGCAATAGGGTGGCTGGGGGTGGGGAATAGGGTGGTGCCTAGGGCATCGCTACTTTGGAGTTCCCGTTGAGTTCTTGGGGGTCCGAGTGGGGTAGGCGCGGAGCCCGGGGGAAAGCTGAGAGAGTTCCCGGGGCTTGTGCGTGGAATGCTGGTGGAGTTCGGGCAATAAAGTTTCCTGTTTGAACATACAAGTGCTTTGTGGCGGCTCGGTGATTTGTGCCCAGCCAGACTGCGGCACTATATAATTAAAATTCACTAATAAAAACAAAGAAGTGATGGGTTGAAATGTTGCACTGAATTGTATTAATATATTCAGTTAATGCATGTTAATAAAAATGAGGTAAATACATTTTAAAACTGACAGAAGTACAGGGAGAAATTAGATGATTCAACAATAATAGTTGGAAACTTCAATAACCCATTTTCAATAATCTATGGAAAAGTTAGATAAAAGATAAAAAGGAAATAGAAACCTTTTTTAATATTTAATATTTTATTTTTTTGGTACCACAGATTGAACCCATGGGAGCTTAACCACTGAGTCACATACCTGGATCCATTTTAATTTTTTTTTCCTGAGACAGAATCTCATTAAGTTGCTTAGAGTCTCACTAAATTGATGAGGCTGGCTTTGAACTCACAATCCTCCTGCCTCAGCCTCCCAAGCTTCTGAGATTACAGGCATACCATACTACATCAGGCTGCAAATATAAATCTTTAACACTATAAACCAACTAGATCTAACAACAAAAAGTAGAATATACATTCTTTTCAAGTGCAGATGGAGTATTTTCTAAGATACACCATATATTGGGTGACAAAATGAGCCTCAATACATTTAAAAGGAGTTAAACCATACAAAGTATGTTCTTTGCATGCAAGAAAGTGAAATTATAAATAATTAAGATAAATTGGAAAATTCACAAATATATACAAATTAAATGACACATTCCTAAATAAATAATGGACCAAATAAGAAATCTCAAGAGAAATTATAAAATATAAAAATTTGGGGAGGAATGAAAATGTAGACACAACATATTAAAATTTATGTGGTACAGCTAAAATAGCATTTACAGGGAAATTTATAGTTATAAACACCTATGTTAAAAAGAAGATTCAGCTGGGGCTATAGTTCTTGCTTAGCATGCATGAGGTCCTGGGTTCAGTTTCCAGCACTACAAAAAATAAAAACCAAAAAGAAGACTCAAATGAATAGCATAACTTTCCACTTTAAGAAACTAGAAAAGGAGAGCAAAGAAAATCCAAAGAAAGTAGAAGGAAATAATAAAGATTAGAGTAAAAAATAATAACATAGAGAATAGAAAAAAAAACTAGAATGTGACCCAGCTATCTCATTCCTCACTATTTATCCAAAAGAACTAAATCAGTACACTATAGCAATACTGCCACTTCAGTATTTATAGCAGTACAATTCACAATAGCCAGTATATGGAATCAACCCTGATGTCCATCAGTAGATTATATGGATGGAACTGGAGAATATCATACTAAATGAAATAAGCTAGACTCAGAGAAAATCAAGAGCTGAATGTTTTCTCTCATGTGGAAGAGAGAAAAACGTTTTCTTATGTGGAAGCTAGAGCAAAATAAGGGAGAGAGTTGGCAGCGGAGAGGATAGGATATTATAAAGAGTTAGGGAAGATCAGTGGAGTAGAAGGAGAACAAAAAGGAGGGAGAAAAGAAGGGAAAGGGATAGAAAAAAGAATATATATTTGGAAATTACTCATCAAAAATAACTGAATAAGGGAGTGAAAGGAAGATCAATAGAGGAGAGGAGAGAAAACTTGGGAAGGGAGGAGGGAAGTAGAGAGTGGATATTGAAATCAAATTCTCTGCATGTATTATTTTGTCAAAATGAACCAAAATACTATGTATAATTATAATGCTCTAATAAAAAAAGAAAGAATAGAGGACATCAGTGCAAATGAAATTCGGCTTTTTGAGAAGATCAAGAAAATAGAAAAGCATTTAGTTAGATTGGCCAAGGGGAAAAAAACCCTCAATTTAATAAAAACAAGAATGAAAAAGGACATTACTACTAGTCTCACAGATATAAAAAGGATTATAGGGCAATACTATGAACAACTATATATCAACAAATTAGATAATATAGATGAAATGGACAAATCATTAGAAAGACAAAAACTATAACTGATTCTGAAATATCCTTTCAAAAGTATCAGGTTTTTAGGGGTTAGGGTGCAGCTCAGTGGTAAGGTTGGTGCCTTGCACATATGAGGCCCTAGATATGATCCCCAATACCACAAACAAATAAAAATCAGGTTTTTTAGACTTGTAGAAATTAGTTTCCAGCTTTTGAAAAATGTCCATTCACTTGATATGTTCAGGCTACTTTAGGGAAACCAGTTGTTTGCCAATTGGATCCTTTGCATGGATAAATTCATCATATAGGTTTGTTTATATCTGGAATGTTCATTGTTTTTAAAGACTACAGAGTACATTGGATGTCATCATAAGTGAACTCTATCCTAGAGAAAAATGGTTTTAAAATATAGTACTTGAAATTGTGAAATCAAACTGGATTTCAATTAAGTTAGGGTTTTAGTTTTAGTAAAAAAATTGAGCAAGTCCTATTTAACTTGACTGCCCTTTTCTGTTGACATTTTATTTTGGGTTCTAAAACTGTCTGATTTCCAAAATTTACATTTTCACTGTCTGCTGAATATGCAAATAGATGAGCAAAGTTTAGTTGTACTTAGACAAGATATCAACAATCATTTTTGTCTCATAATTTTTGTAATTTCATTATGATTTTCATAAAAATCAAGATGATTTGAAACTTACTCTTCAAATCAATGTACCTTTTAGGTACAGGAGAAAGAGTGATTTGATACACCACTTAATATACTGTAGAAAGTATGACTTGGTAAGATCTAACAGAATCAGCTCTACACACAAGAGGCCAACACATGTTGAATCAAAATTTCCCCTTTTGTTCACTCACTGGACATGTTAGTTGTAAATTCTCAATCAGGAAATGTAACTTTATTTGATTTCATAGAGCAGGAAAGGTAATTATACAAAAATGTATATTTGTACCAATTTCTTTCTTTCTTTCTCTTTCTCTTTCTTTCTTTCTTTTTCTTTCTCTTTCTTTCTTTCTCTCTCTTTCTTTCTTTTTCTCTTTCTTTCTTTCTTTCTTTCTTTCTTTCTTATTGAACCCAGGGCCTTGTGCATGTGAGGCAGGCATTCTACCAACTGAACTATGTCCCCAGCCCACCAATTTCAAATGAATAGTCGTTGGTTATTTTTTTATTTTTTATTTTTTGTAAAACCAAAGGTTTTCAATTGATTTATAAGTATTTCTCGGTCTCATCTTGGAATTGTGAAATTTGGTTTCTATATGTTCTTTCATATCTCCCCCCACCATAACAGGTCCAAAATTGGTTTCTACTTATTGTCCAGTATATTGTATTTTGGTTTTTTACCTCTCTACTTCAGTTGTATGTATCCTTCCAACTGTTATTAAAATAACATGGCCATTTTCCTTTCTCTTTGTGGTGATTTCTGGGTCAAGCTGGAGTTGGTATGGTAATCATTTTCTTTTCCTTTATCTGAACATTTAAAACACATGGTCATTATATTCATAATGTTAAGAAGTAAGGTAGCACTATCTCTAAACCAATCATAATAGTTAATCCATAATCAAAGTCAAAGACCAAATTAAAGCCCATGATTATGAAGCACTTAAGATGCATGTTCAAGTTGCATCCCTCAGAGGGATGCAACTTGGATGACCCACTACTGTGAATAGCAAATCATGGTAACTGACATAAGTGGTCAGAGTTGAAAACATGGATAATCTATACCACATCTGCTTAACCATTGCTTTCAGCTTCTATTTCAGGGGACACAATTTGGGTTTGGTAAATAAAACTTGAGTGCCTATTGCTGAAAAATGCAGGACTTTCAGCACTAAAAGTGGCCTAGTACCAAAGAAGTTAGGATGATTGGTCATCCTATCCATTCAGTACTCTATCCAGAGGATAGATTTTTGACAGTTTTGTTCAAATTTAAGGTTGCTTTTGGAGGAGAAGATTAGTTAACTTTCTAAATTTCTCATTTCAGAAATGAATCTGATACTATGCATATTAAATATCATTTATGATGTACATTTCTGACTCACCAAAATTTAAACCCATGACAATAGGGGGTTTATGTTTTCTTCACTTCTGTACTCCCTATTCTTGACACATAATAGGCATTCAATAAATATTTTTGATGAATAAATGAATTAATGCCTCCTGCAGGAATGTGGAAACAGATTGGAAATATTACTTGGATAGTCTAGGTAGTAAGCTAGTGGAGTGGTCCAGATTAGTGATGGTAGAGGTGCCGGAGATAATGAAACATGGATTTATTCCCGGGACAGCTAGGAAGCAAAATTCCCATGATTAATGATGGAGGAGAGATTAGCAGGGAGAGGGAAGTAGAAGGTCTTAACCTGCAGAACTGGATGGACAAAGGTGCTCTTCAGTATGAAAACAGTAGAATAGTACCAGGCTTATAGGGAGAAAATCATGAATTCTCTTTCATATTGTTTGAGATGCCTTTGAGATGACTAAGCAATTTTAAATTAGCAGTAGCAAAAAAAAAAAAAAAAGTTGGATATCTGATCCTAGAATTCAAAGGAGAGTTGTTAGCTAGAGAGATATTGGCTAGAGAGATAAATGTATGTGTCATCAGTCTCAGTAGGTGGTAAATAAAGTGATGGTTATTGATGATTACCAAGGAAGAATGAGAAGGGCATAAGATTACACTGAAACTGTTATGATGCACACACTTAATCATTCAAATTAGTGAAATTACTTGATTATAAACCAGAGCCTAAGCTAGAATTTTAAATCACAAATATTTTAAAGATTTTGAAACATAATAATTAGAAGAGATTGCCAGGTATTCTTCAATTTTTCCTTAGGAAAATTTTTCTCATTTTTAGAGATGAGGCATGTTTCACAGCAGAATTGAGTGTCCATTGGTTGCTTTGTTTTTTTTTTTTTTTTGGTTAAGGGTAATTATGGAGGGGAATAGTTCTGATTTTTTTAAAATTTTTAATATTTATTTATTTATTTTTTAGTTCTCGGCGGACACAACATCTTTGTTTGTATGTGGTGCTGAGGATTGAACCTGGGCCGCACGCATGACAGGCAAGCGCGCTACTGCTTGAGCCACATCCCCAGCCCTATAGTTCTGATTTTTTAGATATTTATTAAATTCTCCTGTGTACTCAGCACTGTGCTAGGTGCTATGAAGAATATGAGATATATATCATGAAGTGACTTTCCAAGTTCAAAATGAAGTGATAGAAATTAGATTAGAATCCAGGGCTTCTGATATCTAGTCGAAGTAAGTGCACTGCTTTTTTTTCACTAAATCGATCATCCACTCTAAAAATATTTCTTGAGTTCCTATTATATAAAGGCACTGTTACAGGCACTTGTGATAAATCTTCCTGCTTTTTCATAGGCATTCACTTCTGGTGACTAATAGCATTCACATTGCCCTTCATATTTAGTAAGCAGAGTTTACAGACAGTTGGGTGTGGCTTACAGCTGGATCATCCACTTTCAATTTATAATCATTTCTTCTCTTAGTGCCTGAAGGAAAAGGAAATAAGTGGTAGATTAACATATGAAGCAATTAGAGAATAATATAGTAGGCATATAATTAAATGCTAAATTGCATTGCCTGAGTGTAAGTGCAACAAGGATCCAAGACCCACAGTACAAGATAGCAAGCTTAGATAGGGAAAAGTCTTCCAAAGTAGTAACCATCTCATGTTTATGCGAGAAAGTTCAGCAAACATTTGTTGGGCAGGCACTGTGCTAGGTGCTAATGATATAAAAAATAAGATGTGGATCCCTCTCCCCAAGAGCTCACTGCTTAGAAGAAGAGACAGAATGAAGTATATATAATTTCAATCTAATATGGTAAATAATGAGATATAGGTCTGGCCAGGATGGTATAGAAACAAAGACGAGGAGAGCTTTGCCCAAAAGGATAAGGGAAGACTAATGTGAAACTCAAGGCCAACACCTGAACTGAATATTGAAAGTTGCTAGATCTTACATAGTCCAAAAAAGTTGTAAAGCACAGTTTTAAGAAGTAAGAAGAGCATGAATAAAGAAACAAAGGCCTTTTGTCTACTCCACTTGTCAGAAAAACTGATGACAAATAAGTACTTGCTAAGTGGAATAAGATAAAAACTACTCCATATCACTGACAATATATAAAGCTAGTTCTTGCAGCTAATATTTATAGAGGTCTATGGGCCAGGTACTGTGTTAAATCTTTTATCTGGATTATCTCACACCATCCTCATAAATATCCTTGAGAAAGATACTCCCATCATCCTCAGTTTACAGATAGGAAATTGAGACACTGAGAATTTGGTCTGAAATTAGGGTTTGTGCACAGGTCATTTGGTTCTTTGCCTCCCAGACTAGATTATGTTATTGTGAATATTAGCTCCCCACAAATTTTATCCATTTATAATCTCTTTAGTTTTTTATCTTATAATACTTGAGGGTACTATAAATGTGTCTGATCATATTATTTAACCAATGGCCGAAATAGCTCCCCCCAAAAAACAAAACTCCAAAAATGCTCAAGATCACCAGGGACAATGGCAAAGCCAGTTATTAATATCTGTCCTCACTAAAGTATGTCTAGGTATGACGTTAATATGAATGAGGTCACAAATAATCCAATGTAAGTGATGAGATGCCAAAGTTATAATTTTGTTTTTACTTTTTACACCTTAATAACTATAAGTCATTGGATCTCAAACTTTTGTGTACTGTGTACCACAGTCTTACCTAGCAAAGTTTGTTATACATACAGTTACTGGGCCCCATTTTATACCTGTACTAAAACCTCTGGGGTAAAGGCTTGGGCTGTTTCATTGTTAACAAATTACTACTTGGGTCTGGTGGCACATGCCTATAG
The DNA here is from genome assembly GCF_001458135.2 of Marmota marmota marmota. Lineage (NCBI taxonomy): Eukaryota > Metazoa > Chordata > Mammalia > Rodentia > Sciuridae > Marmota > Marmota marmota. The sequence goes on from NW_026000252.1 coordinate 2,185,054, forward strand.
TGCCTGTTACTCTGGAGGCTGAGGCAGGAAGATCACAAGAGCAGATCCAGCTTGGGCAATTTAGTGAGATCCTGTCTCAAAATACAATTGAAAGGGCTAGGGATAGCCGGGTGCAGTAATGCATGTCTATAATCCCAGTGGCTTGGGAGACTAAAGAAGGAGGATCATGAGTTCCAAGCCAGCCTCAGCAATGGCAAGGCACTAAGCAACTAAGTGAGACCCTGTCTCTAAATGCAAAATAGGGCTGGGGATGTGGCTCAGTGGTGGAGTGCCCCTGAATCAAATCCCCAGTACCACCCCTAAAAAAAAATGGGCTAGAGACAGTGTAGGTTAGTGATAGTGTGCTCATGCATGATGCCCTGGGTTCAATCCCCAGGAATATCAAATTAAGATAAATTCCTGAAATTATTCAATCCCATTAAAGTTCCACTTTTACCCATTCTTCATTACATTCTCTTCCCCATTCTCCATGGCAAAAAGTTCTAGGGGCTGGGGATAGAGCACTGAACATGACAAAACCAAGCTCCTACCCTAGTAACACTTCTTTCCAGTCAGGAGACAGATTAAAAACACAAACAAATAAATAAGAGGTGGTACAATATTGTATTTAAGAGTCTGGACCCTGCAGATAAAACAAATTTTGTAGACTTGAAACATGGTTCTTCCTTATGCTAACCGTCTAACCTTAGGCAAGTTACTTAATTGCTCAACAATTTCTTCCTCTGTAAAATGGAACTAAGAACATTCCCTCACAATCCCCTCAGGGCTGTTGTAAGGATCTGACAAGGTAAAATACTTTCGAAGAATCTAACAAGATAATGTACAAAAAAGTAGTGTGGTACAGTAATTGTCCGCAGTCAGAGTTAACTCATAATTTTGCAAGCATCAATACTATGAGGTTTATTTACTTCTCTAATATTGTCAGTCGATATATCAAATTAAGTTCAGTTTCTCTCTTTATTCAACATTGAACAGACAATGTTTTTTAAAAATGTTTATTTTTTAGTTGTAGTTAGACACAATATCTTTGTTTTATTTATTTATATGTGGTGCTGAGGATTGAACCCAGGGCCTCACACGTGCTAGGTGAGTGCTCTACCGCTGAGCCACAACCCCAGCCCCAAACAGACAATGTTTTAGGGATGTCCATGGCTCTCTAAATCATTCCTCTGCCTGTAATCCCAGTGGCTGGGAAGGCTGAGGAAGGAGAATCCGAGTTCAAAGGTAGCCACAGGGGAGAAAAAAGTGAGTCTTGGCAATTTGGTGAGGCCCTAAACAACTTAGCGAGACTCTATTTCTAAATAAAAAATATTTTAAAAAAAGGGCTGGGGATGTGGCATGTGCCTCAAGCTTCAATTCCCAGCAACCCCCCCACCCCGCAAAAAAATAAATAAAAATCATTCCTCTGCTAGAGAGGCTTGTTTCCTGGGTAGCAGCTATACATACACAAGCTCAAATTGTCAAACATAGAAAAGATTACAACAACAAGGTCTACTGAGACTCCTACCTCCTCGATTAGGTACCTGAATAGTTCCATAGGCTGGACAGAATTAGGAATGTTAAAGCCTCACCAATATTCAGTGAAAGTTTGAAAATAAACAACTAAGGAGAACAACAGAGGGGGCCAAATGATGAGAGTCAACTCTGGTTGTGAGATCAACTAGATAACATGAAATAGAGATACATACAAATAACAGTTCATATTTGTTAGGGCAAAAACATTCACATACATCATTTTCTGTTTTCATTCCCCACAACAACCTTGGGCAATATTATTATTATTTGACTGAAGTGTAAATTAAGGCTCAAAATACTCAAAAGAATAGCCCCAGGTTACTCTGCTAGTTAGTGTTAGGGGATAGAGCAACAATATCCCCAACAATTCAAAACTAGTCCTTTTTCTTATGCTACATTTCACACAAATAGCATTTTTGTTCACAAAAATATTTAAAATACTAATCCATCCACTTTAAAAATGAAAAGTAGAAAATGGAAGTTGTGTTCATTATACAAAATGCCAGTAGATTTTAATTCTGTTTAAATTTTCTATTTTATTTAAAGTTTTATTTAAATTAAATCAAAAAAGAACACTTTTTTTTGACTTGTCATGGTTGCAATTTTACATTTGTTTATGTGATTATTTGGTCTCCCCTGCTACACCAAAATAAATCATATCCATTTTTACCTGACCCATAGTAGGAGATCAATATATATTCTATGAATGAATGGTTGATCCACTGGTATTGATTGTAGTCAGAAGGTCATAGGCATGTAGGTGAATTTAGCCTTTGGTTTAGACAGAAGTAGTAAAAATGCTAGGGGTAACCTATACAAAGATATGGAAAATAGCTGGGCACTGTGGCACACACCTGTAATCCCAGTGGCTCTGGAGGCTGAGACAGGAGGATCACGAGTTCAAAGCCAGCCTCAGCAAAAGCAAGGTACTAAGCAACTCAGTAAGATCCTGTCTCTAAATTAAAAAAAAAATACAAAATAGGGCTGGGGATGTGGTTCAGTGGGCAAGTACCCCTGAGTTCAATCCCCAGTATCAAAAGAAAAAAAAAAACTGAAAAATGGGTAAAGGAGTTTCTCCTTAGTTGCCAGAGAGGTTGAATTTGCTTGTGCTGGATTTAGTGACTTAAGGTCAAGGATAGGTCTGAACTAAACAGAGAAAATGCAGTAACTAAGCAGATGTTTATAGGGTAGAGAAAGCAAAGAGATTGTGTCGATTTTCAAAAAGAAAAAAAAAAAGAAAGGACAATTTCTTAACTGTGAGTTTCTTTTCTGTGGTCTTCAATAGATCTGCTGCAAGAATATCTGGGTAGTTTAAGGAGACAGATTCCTGGACCCCAGGAAGGGATGCCAGGACAGGATGAAAAAAATGTATTTTTAACAGACTCCCTAGGTAATATTCACTTCCAAGTTTTAGGAACTGCTGGGCCTGGAGCAACAGACTAGCAGAGGGTATAGTTCATGAGGAAAAATCTGCATTATATTATAAAACGAGAAAAAGAAGGAAAACCTACAAGGAACCAAAATAGTCAGAAAATCAGAGTCAAGTCACTGTTGTTATGATCCCAGAGGAAAGTTTAAGACCAAGTAGATGGCCAAAATTGTTAAATGTACCAGAGATATTAAGAATGAAGATTGAGAGAGCCAGGTGCGCTGAATCCCCTTAGCTTGGGAGGCTGAGGCAGGAGGATTGCAAGTTCAAAACCAGCCTCAACAACCTAGCAAGGCACTAAGTAACTCACTAATACTCTGTCTCTAAATAAAATATAAAAAGGGCTGGGGATGTGGCATGTGCCTCAAGCTTCAATTCCCAGCAACCCCCCCACCCCGCAAAAAAATAAATAAAAATCATTCCTCTGCTAGAGAGGCTTGTTTCCTGGGTAGCAGNCCTGGGTTCAATCCCTGGTACCAAAAAAAAAAAAGAAGAAGATGGAGAAAAGCTTTTGAATATCTTAAGAAGATCCAGTGTGGTATGTATGTATGTATGTATGTACCCCAGGTGTTGAGAGCCACAGCCCAGTCAGAATGATGCCTGGCATTTGCCAGAGGGAATGGTTGTAAGGTGACGCCAGCGAACCATTGAGATGATGATTTGAGTTAAGCTATATATAATTGCTGTGATGCTGGATTGATTGTATTGTATATTTGACCTTTACTGTCCGGCAATAGGGCGGCTCTTGCTGCCTCGCCCACTACTTTGGAGTTCTCCCGAGGGTTCCGGGAGATTGGATGGAGCCGGTGGAGGGGGTGTGTTCCTGTGTGGTGTGTGCAGTGCCAATGAGAGTGGGGGAATAAAGAGTTGCTGTTTGAATCTACAAGGCTTTGTGGCGGCTCGGTTATTTGTGCCCAGCCAGACTGCGGCACCCAGGAAGGGATTTATTTATTTATTTTTATGTCAGCGTTTTTGCTGCTGTGAGTAAAAGACCTGACAAGAACCATTAGAGGGGCTGAGGTTGTGGCTCAGTGGTAGAGCACTCACCTAGCATGTGTAAGGCCCTGGGTTCAATCATCAGCACCACATAAAAATAAATAAATAAAAACAACAGTATTGTGTTCAACTACAACTTAAAAAAAAAAAAGAACCATTTTACAGGAGGAATAGCTTATTTGGGAGCTCATGGTTTCAGAAGTCTCAGTCCATAGACAGCTGGCTCCATTTCTTGAGGCTCAGGGTGAGGCAGAAGCTCATTGTGGAAGAGTGTGGCAGAGGAAAGGGGCTCAAGACATGATGATCAGGAAACCAAGAGCAGCACCAATCACCAGAGACAGAAGATATACCCCAAAAGCAAGCCCTCCAATGACCCAGCTTCTCCAGCCACACCCTATCTGCCTTTAGTTATCACTGAGTCAATCCCTATCAGGGGATCAATTCACTAAATAGGTTAAGGCTCTCATAACCCAATCATTTCACCTCTGAATGTTCTTGCACTGTATCGCACATGAACTTTTGGGGGACACCTCACATCTAAACCATAACATTCCACCCCAGTCCCCAAAAGTTCATGCTCATCTTCCAATGCAAAATACATTTAGTCCATTTCCAAAAGTCCCTATAGTCTCAACAGTTTCAAGATTGCCCAAAAATCCAAGTCCAAAGTCTTCACTGAGACTCAAGGCAAACTCTAAAGTGTGAGCCCCTGTAAAAATCAAAAGCAAGTTACATATGTCCAATATATAAAGGTACAGAATAAACATTACCATTCACAAAAATGGGGGAAAAAAGAAGAGATGGGACCAAAACAAGACTGAAACCCAGCTGGGCAAACAAGTCCTGTAGTTTCATATCTGGCATCTGGAGCACATGGCATTGTGATGTTCTCTCCAAAAGGCTTGTGTGACTCTCTCTTATTTGTCAGTTGCAATCCACATGGCCTTTCCATTGATTTGTCTCTCCTCAGTTCCTGCAGTTTTCCTGGGATGATGCCCCACGTTACTGGCATTTCTTACTCTTGGGGGTTTCCACTGCAGCTTCAGCTTCCTCCTCACATCTCCATGTATCACTGCTGGCAGGGACTCAGACCCTGCTGCACTTTGCCTGGCCTCCAAGGCTTTCCTTTGAAATCTTGGTGGAAGCCTACATGACCCCCTAAGTCCAGCATCCTGCAATTCTGCAGAACCAGCACCACATGATTGATGCCTAGGTGTGCCACCATCTGGAGCAGTAGCCAAGCCTCCAGGGATGCTGGCTACAGCAGTCTGTGAGAGCCTGGGTAGCTGAGCATATTGAAAAAGCTTCCTGCAAGCAGGATGCCCCACTGTTTTCTTCTCAAAGGAGCCTGAGATGTGGCTGGTTTTGCCAATTCCTGGGATGTCCTCAAGCCATATTTCTTACTTTCTCTGGGAAAAGTCTTTAGCATTTCTTTAGTGGCACTAATGTTTTTAACAACTGCAACTTCCTTAGCCCCAGTTTTACACCTGACTTTCAAGTCCAAATCTTTCTGTTCTGCTTTCTCTCCCAAATGTAACAATTAAATTGGCTAAAAACCACCAGCAATATCCAATGCTATTCTGCCTAGAAATTTCTTTCAACAGATTAAGAAGTCCATAACTTTTAAAATCAGCCTCACAGAAAGTCTCAGGACAAGGGCAAAATGCTGACAACTTCTTAGCCAGAATGTAACATGAATGGCTTCTAGTCCAAATTCCAATAGAGTCCTCCTTCTCTGAAACCTCATGAGCCCCTTCACTGTGCACAATCCTATAGGCATTCTAGTCTTCTGAGCTCACACCAGAATTGTCCATTAAGCTCCAATCTAAAGCTTTTCCAGCTTGCATTGCTAAACTTTCCAAAATTCTTCCCGCAAATTCCAAAAAACTTCAAAAGCTTCTGAACCACATGGTCAGGTTAGTCACAGCAATGACCCCACTTCTCAGTACCAATTTCTACTTTAGTCAGCATTTTCACTGCTGTGACTAAAAGACCTGACAAGAACAATTTTAGAGGAGGAAAAGTTTATTTGGGTCTCATGGTTTCAGAGATCTCAGTACACAGAAGCAGACTCCATTCTTTAGGGCTGGAGGTGATGTAGAACATCATGGTGGAAGAATGTAGTGAAGGGAAGGGCTCACATAATGATCAGGAAGAAAGGGAGACTCCATTCATCAGATACAAAAGATATACTCCAAAGGCATGCCCCCAATGACCCACCTCTTCTAGCCATACCCTATCTGTACCTGCCTTCAGTTGCCACTCAGTTAATCCCTATCAGGGGATTAATTCACTAATTGGGTTAAGGCTGTCATAACCCAATCATTTAATTTCTGAATGTTCTTGCATTGTCTCACATATGAGCTTCTAGGGGACACCAAATATCTAAACTATAATAGTGGCCTTTCAGAATGTTTTTAGTAGAGTCATGATGACAGAATTCAGATTTTGGGGGTCCCTGACCATCCTTTAGGATCCAAAATGAAACAAAGCCTGAAACCCCATGAGCTCAAAGGTTTGGGTTACCCCCCAGATCTCTATATTTTTCTTTCATCTTTTTGTGTTACCCCCAGATCTGTACAGAGTCAATCAATCCTTGGGGTGGACAGAGTCCATAAATCCTTGAGGTATGTATATCTATTACAGCAATTCATCTATTGTACTAAATTCTTTTTACCTATTTTTCTTCCTCATTTAGACTGAGAATTCCTTGAAGTGAGGAGCTGTGTCTTTTCTCTATTTTAATCTCTTTTCTTTTCCAGCTTTACTGAGATATCAGTGATAAGTAGAAACTGTATATATTTAAGTTGTACAACTTGATGTTTTGATAAGTAGCCCTATCTTCCTTTTCAAATCTCCAGAGTCTGGCATAATACCTGGCATACAGGAGATATCTGTTAATGCCTTGTGAATGAATGACTGGAGAGCAATTGGAGGCAAAGGGCACAGTCTAGCAGTGAAAGCAGATGAATCTTATGTTTGAAGGCAAATGAGAGTATAGCAATTGTTGCTGTTGGATCAGGGAGTAGGTAGGAAATCAGTTCTTTCAGAGCATGAATAGATGCAATTAAAAACACAGCTTTGGATTTAGAAAGAAGAATGACAGCTTTTTCTCTGAGTCTTGGAGGAAGCATGAGAGGGTGGGGGTACAAGATGAAGCAGCTTAGCTCAGATGGCCCTTTTCCCTTTTAACTTCATAAGTCATGAAGTTAAGGCCTTTGCTGAGAATGAGGTACAAAAAGTGGAATCTAGAGCCTGAAGAAAAAGACTACAAGAATATTGGTTGAAGTGTACTGGTGAATTGATAAAAGATTAATAGATCCCCTGCTGTATTCCTGGGCATTAAAAGCATGTTATCACAATCAGACTTCTGTCTGTAGCCCGTGAACTAGCAGGTTGCATCTGTAACTCATGCTGATTGGGAATGGTTACCATACCTGAGGCCTGAAAGTAATTGAAGTCACTGATCTGTCCCTCTCCTGAATTCTCTGCACTTTTCTTTCACCTCTCAGTTTAAGACACTCACTGCAGTGAATCTACTATTGTAGATATTTGTCTCTTTCTTGCTAGACTGTAAATAGTTGAAAACAAGGGCCATAATTTATTCACTTTTGTGCTGTACCTTAGCATAGTGCTTTGTACATAATAAGCAGAAGATTCTGTATCAGGCACACACCTCTAATATAGCATTTATCACATCATACTGTATTTGTTTTCTTGTCCGGCTCCCCTTTAACACCATGAGTTCAAGGGCAGGTAAAGTTATATTGGTTTATATCTCCCTTGTGTTTAGAGCTTAGTTTTGCAAATGTTTGTTGAATCCAATATTGTCAAAATGAATGCAGAGATGAAAGAATGAATAAAGATAGAAAAATGTGGAGATCTGGGGATAACCCAAAAAGATGACACACTGCACAGGTTCTGCATTTTTGTTGCTTACATAATCACCTGTCTCACCCTGACATCAGTAAGCCTGTAAAGCTGGTGGGAAATGATGCCGGGGACCTGTTTTCACATACACTGCAAATGTCTGGAATACACATTCCAGATCTTCTTATCAAATCTGGTCACTCCCTTTACAGTACAGAGTTTGGGTAAAAGGGCTAAGGGTTCCTTGCAGTTAAATAACTGCTTTGTCCACCTTTATTGTGTACCTATTTGAATGGAATCAATGTTACCCCACTATGGTCACTGTTTTCTTGTAGATTACAATTTAAGGTTGATATTGCAGAGAAAAATAAAAAGATTGGGGAAGCAATGTAGAAACAGCATTGAATAAAAACTGGAAATCCACATTCACTGCAGGGAAAACAGCTAACTTGAAAGGAATCTTTAAATGTTCACTGGTTAGAGCTCCCCCACCCCACTTTTTTTTTTTTTTTTTTTAGTAAGACTGGCTTGCAGTCTGTGAGGCCGATATAAAATAACAAAAGCTGGACCCTTATTTAGGGCATACTATGTGCCCAGGCATTAGTCTAAGTGTTAGTCTATGTTAACTAATTTCTCACAATCACCTTTTGAGATGGATACCAGTATGATCTCCATTTTGGACAAGATGAATCTGAGGGACAGAGAGGTAATAATATAACATGATCAAGGTCACAAAGCTTCAAGTAACAGGAGCTGAGAGTCAAACCAAAACAGTCTGACTGCTATACACCTAAAAGGAAAGCACTGGTTTAGGTGTTTGGTTTACCTGTGTGGGTTATAAAGAAAAAAACATTTATCTTTTCTGACTATGGTGATCCCAGTATTTATATAGAGCCTGTTAATGACAGGGATGCCAAATCGTGCTTTAGTTGCATTCTCTCATCCTTCCTCACAATAAGCCCCTCAGGTACTATTTTATCCCCATTTTAAAGACAAAAAAAAAAAAAAAAGATTTAAGGTTCAGAAGTTAAAATGATTCGCCCAAGGACTGAAATGAAGGCAGGCAGACTCCCTACGAGCTTCTCAGTCTTTCCTGGCGGTAAAATGATGCGAACGGAGGACCTCAAAGGGATGCCACCAGAGTACAATGAAATAATGGATGTGAAAAGGCCTCGGTGAACAAGTGCAAGGGATAAGGCCTACCCACTTGAATCTTTGTTGAAAACCGGTTACACAGGGCCCCTGTCCAACGGTTTCTAGTCCCAACCCTGCCCCTTCTTCGCCCAACACACAGTGATATCTTTGAATCTCTTTCTCTATCTCCTCAGATCCTGCCCCTAAACACTTGGCGGAGCGGCAGAGCGGAGAATAGAAGGTACGCGCGCGAGCAGGAGGTGGAGCCTGCCACCCAGATCCGTACAGGGGGTGCCCTGGCACATGCGCCATGGTCCTGTGGCTTCAGTTGCCCCGTCTCTGCAACCAATCAGGACCCGCGGCGCGCTCCGAACGTATCAACGCTGTGTGGGTCGTGTGCGTGCAAGGGGGGCGACGTAAGGGCGCTCCGCGAGCCCGTCTCTCCTCGAATGAAAGGAAACAACCTCCGGCGACAGAGCCCCGCTCTTAGGCACTGCTGGAGAACCGAGACCGACTTCTTTCTCTTTCCCCTCATTGGCGCTTCCCTCCTGCCGTCCGCCTCTGGGCCCTACTGGTGAGTACCCACGGAACCCAGGGGCCCCCCATTCTCTGCCCGGCGGGAGAAGACAAGGAGGATGGCGGTGGCCAGGCCGCCGCCCCTGCCCGTTGTTAAGGGGGGGACTCTTGGTGGTCTCGCTTTATTGTCAGGGACCCCAGAAGCGCCGTTCATTGTAGGCGCTTGGCAGAGAGGCTGCTGAGAAAAGTGCTTCGGAGGTGCGAAGGGAGAGGTTAAGCTTAAGCCTTGACTTCGGGGGAGGGGGCGCAACATTAGAGGAGGGAAAAAATTGGGAATTTTTAGTCTTTACTGTTGCTTAGGACATATTTGGGAAGAAGGGAGACTCCCAGTTTGGGAAGAGTGAGAGGAAGAATTTTTAGGATGGAAAGAGGGTTAACCTTACGGAATGAGGAAAAACTCCGGGGTGGGGGGAATTAGGGGTGAAACTGATGTATAGGGCAAAGCTTATAGCAAAGACTGTTAGAGGAGGGTCTCCTGGGGGAGAGGGTGTAAAGAAAGTGGTAGGATGATATTTTCCTGGATTTGTGAGGATTGGAAAAGGATGATTAGGGGACCCTGACTTTACGACTGAAGGGAACCTGCCGAAGTATTTTAGAGGAAGATAGTTTTTCGAGTTTATCTAGCGCTTGATAAGAGGGAGATGTTGGAGTCTAGTGTGAATTGGGGACTAAATAACGGAGAGGATCCAGTATGTGTACCATCTTCTATTATACGAACAGCCCAGTATTCTTTTGCAATTTCCATTCGCTTCGATATTCTACGTGGAAGTTAAAAAAATCTTTTGTTTTTGAAAAACCTTTTTATTTTCATGTGCTTCCTGCGTAATATCAGGTCTTATTCATACAGTTCAAATTCTTTCTCTACCCTTGGGTTTGAAACAACTGGAAAATTCCTTCAGTTTCCTTTTGAATAACCGCAAAAAGCAGTGCGAAGCATGTAACAATATCGTGCAACCAAATTCAGGTGCCCTTCCGGTACATCTCTTATTCGTTTATTTCTCTGCACTGTAACTTTCCTGATAGAAATACTGCATCTTTTGAGGATCGCTTTTATATATTTTGACCTGTATATTTCAGCTTGCTTGCGTGTGGAATGTTTTAATCTTCCGGAACTGCAGTTTTTGTTTTGTTTTGTTTTGTTTTGTGAAAATGCTGTTTCAGATAGGCATTGGATGAGCTCTCGAGTTGGTTCTTGAACGCTCTCCTTGAGGTTTCAGGTTATTTCTACCTTGGTGCTTCACAGCATCTTATAAAATCAGAAACGTACGATTGTTTCAGCCTAACGAGTCTGGCTTTTATATTTTTCATATATTTAAATTGTATTTTTCAAGCAGTTATTGTTCCTTCCTTATTTTTGCTTTGTAACGTTATCCATGATGATTTTTTTTTAAGGAAAAGGTTTCATTGTTGGGTGAACATATCAAACTTTGATCTCTGCATGCCCTGAAAAACCTTTTAAACTAAAATTAAAATGCCCTATAGCTGTAGATCATTATGACCACCCCCCCATTGATCCTTGGAATGCCCTTATTCTACCTAGCTAGAGACCACAAATGTGATGACAGTATTAGATAAAAGTCTGTATTTTTATGATAAAGACATTTTTGCTAGGAGTCATTGTTTCCATGATGTTTTCCACTTCATGTTTTATAAGGAGGCTGTGAAAAAAAAAGCAAGATATGCACAGATGCATTATTTGAATTATAGTGGAAAAATCCATTTAGTCATTGCACATTGGGGGAAGTTTTTAATTGGTTTTTTGCACTTTTTGTGTGGCTCTGTTCACTTTACAAATTAAATTTAAACTGATTAAAGGAAAAATATGCTGAAATATTTTTTAAGGGAAAATAAAATGTACCTTTTTTCTCTTTAAAATCTTTAATATCCAGAAACCCAGGTTCCCAAAATTAGGATGAGAAATGTACCTGTTTATAAAGTGAAAAAGGCAGAATTCAACATGGATGGAATTGGGGGGGGGGATTACATTTCACAATTTTGAGAATAAAAAGTGATTTTCCACTCTAGGAATTTCCTTTATCCTAAGCCATTTTTATAGCCAGTGCTAGGATTCTATAGAAATTACACATTAAAGATGTCTGTACAGATTAGATTTATAATGTGCCATCCTTTCAACTAGCCGGGATGACCGGGAGAAATGCTGAATACATTACAGTGACTTCAGAGTGCCTATTATTCGTTGCATGGTAGTAAAAAAAAATACTAATTTAGAACCCAAACAGCATATTTTGGTGCTATTTATGAATCTTGGTATTTTGTATAGATAATTCTAAAGATTTGGGCAGCTATATTCTTGATAAAGCAACTGAACACATACTTGCCTGAGCAAATGCAAACACACTTCCCCTTTTGTTTCTTTTGTTTCTGTTATGTCCTTTTCCCCCTTTAATCCTGAAAGTATTTGCTGCCTGTTTTCAATCAGTTTCACGGTTTATAGCCAGTGCTATGAATTCAGTACTATTATAAAGTATCTGATGCCACTTGGAAGACTGAGGTATTTAAAATTATAGACAGCATTAAGAGTTTAATAAGTCCATCAAAGCAAAGATTGTCAGGGCCTTTGAAGTTTTGTTAAAAAGAAAACCCTAGATATAAATGAGTGAGATGACATGTTTTCTTTGTGGCTTCATGTTAAATTTTGATTAAGTATCCAGATTTTTATATTGAATAGCACCAAATGGTTTGTAGATACAGTGTTGCTGTTGCTACTACTATTCTTGTTGGTGAACAGATGCTTCTCAGAAAACTATAGTGTAGTGTTAGTGAGTCAGTTTTTTCAACAGTGTTATTAAAATGTTTGAGTATAGAAAATGGAAAGAATTTAATACATTAACTTTAAGACAGCAGCGTAAGATTTTATTGATTGTGATGCATGTTATAGCAACTGGGATCCTGAACTGCTTAGTCCTATTGACTTGGGAAAATACAAATCAAATAACTGATTTTTAAATTTGTTTAGTATTGTTCTGAAAAATCCATGTTGAGAATGATGATCTAAATCTGAAACCTACTGTGTTAGAGCTTTTCTTCCCTTTTTCTGTTTGACTATATAAACTATTATTATATCTTAATCAAATGTAAGGCTTATTCAGAAAATTTTCCTTCTATTACACAATATTACTAATTTACATATGAAAGTTACTGCATTTAGAATACCAGTGTCAGTTTGTGACTTAATTAATAAGCAGACTTGAAGTAAATCACAATCATATAAGTGGTTTTATAAATAATGAAGTCTTAAAGACTGCATTTTTTGGTAGCTAATAGAAGCTTAACTTTTTCTTGAAAAAAGGAATAGAATAGCCAAAATTAATTTATTAAAGATCATATGCATGTTTTTTTAAACTTCCATTTTAAAAGTAAGTGCTCCAGAGTTATGGTTAAGTAAATTTATATTACTTTCATTGTTTTATAAATATGTGGACTCCAAAAATTGTGCAATTATAAAATTCTGTTCCCTCTGGATATTTTGTAGTTTTCTCAAGTTTTTGCTCTGTTCATATATATATTTCTTTATCTCCTTGAAGGGGTACCTAACCATACTTGAAAAATATTTTTCATTAATTACACAAACAAATGAATATTTAATATTGTGCATTTTTAAATCCTCCAGAATAGTTCTAATTATTTCACATATCCTCAAATTTGGGAGCAGTTTGATTTTTCTCATTAGTCTAGACTTTATTTAGGGGTCTCTCTCTCTCTCTCTCTCTGTGTGTGTGTGTGTGTGTGTGTGTGTGTGTAAAATGGAGACATTGGGGTTTTAATATTAATTTATCTATTACCCAGTAACTTTAAGTGTATGTATTGAAACCTAGTTCAAACATTAAACTACTTACACGAATACGTATAAACTGATATTAAAATGAAATTAACTGTTTTGTTGCCATGTTTATTCTCTGTAGCATTTCTTGAGACTTAAAGTGGCATTCTAAAGGCAATTTAAAAATCATGTCAAGCTCAATTGAACAGAAAAAAGGGCCTACAAGACAGCGCAAATGTGGCTTTTGTAAGTCAAATAGAGACAAGGAGTGTGGACAGTTACTAATATCTGAAAACCAGAAGGTGGCAGCACACCATAAGTGCATGGTAAGTATAGAGGCAGCCAACCAAGAGACCTTGAAACCATTCATGAGAGAATCTTAATAACACATGATTATTCCCAAGTACTTTTTTTAAAAAAAGCACTCAGTTAAAATTTTAAGACATGGCTTAACACTAATGCTGTGCCATTTTTACTAGAAAATCTTTTTCAATTTAATATTTTTTTCATTGATTTACTATAATAAATTTATATGTGAACCTTAACTTTTTTTAAAAATGTGATTTATAGCTCTTTTCATCTGCTTTGGTCTCATCACACTCCGATAATGAAAGTCTTGGTGGATTTTCTATTGAAGATGTCCAAAAGGAAATTAAAAGAGGCACAAAGCTGGTAAGTTGGTATTTCTGCCTCTTGAGTATAAAAATTACTTTAAACTCATTAAGGATGAAATTGCTTATTTTAGAGTGTATTGCATTATTAACTGAGTATAATTTCAATTGCAGGCTTTTTTTCTGAGCCAGCAAAATCCAATGCTGGGTTTAATTTATTTACCACTCAACAAAAAAGAATGAATCAACATTTATATTATTCAAATAATTTTTTCTTTTCTAAAGGAATTAAAATCTTCTCAGAGGCTGTGTTTGCTTAGAAAACAAGCAGTTTGCTTAATTTGCATGTATCTTGTGTTAAAATTATCATTCAAGTATATTTTTCATAATTCTAGTATGTTTTCCTTTTCTTTCATTAAAGTTATTGTGGTCATTACAAATGAAGATGACAGTGTCCCCTCAAGAGGGAAATGTTAGCACTTGCTGAACAAGGTATTTTACTGTGGCTCTGCTATATGACACAGCATTTATCACTTCAGATAACTTTTGGGAAAATTTACAGGAGCTTTTCTAAAACTGTGCTAGAGTAATGTTCCTGTAGTTGTCTTTACTACCAGTAACCAGATGGGCAAGGATTTATATCACTCTATTGGAAAAATACTGTTATCTTAATTGGTGTTTATGACACATGGTTTATTTTAAAACATTTAATTAATTGAAAGATTTATTTTCATTTGATTATTTGTATTGTTTGAGCTCTTTATTGAAATTACATCCATAAATGTACCTTTACAATTTTCACTGTTAAATGATTTATTATTTTAAAGATGACTTTGGCAGAACATATATCTGTGTTCTTAGTCACTGATAATCTAATTCACAAAGAATCTGAGATGCTGATTTTCAGATGAAATGATTATGGGAACAGTTTGATGATAGGGATAATGTATTTTGAAAAGTAGTCTTCTAGTATTGGGGTAAAAGCAATTTGAAGAAATATAAGTTCAAAGAAAACATTTGAGGTTTTTTTTTTTTTTGGATAAGTAGTTTCAGATCCTAGTGTCAGTATTGGTACAAATGAGAATTCAGGGGTCATACCATTTTTGTTGTAATGAGACCTTAATTGAAAACCTTTATCTTTCCTACCCCTGAAACTGTAAATAGCAGGTTATTTCTCTGGGTCATGTTTTCCTTGCCTCAAAAAAAAAAAAAAAAAAAAAAAAAGGATAATGACAGTACTTGCCTCACAGAATTATTGTCAGGATTAAAGGAGAGACTATATAGGACTGAGCATGGTGCTTGGCATACAGTTAGTACTTGATAAATAGAGGCTACCACTGTAGTTATTGCTTGTAAATAAAAATAAGATCCTGTAAATATCATTGTGGGCTAATGAGAAGCATGGTAGTCTGACAAGTCATGAGGCCTATTTAAAAAAAAAATGGTACTGCAGGTGGTAACCAGGGCCTCATCAATGCTAAGCATACATATTACCACTGAACTACACCTCCAGCCCCAGAGCTATTTTTTAAATAACTGCTAAGAAAATATTATATAACCTTATACAAGCGATTAACTTATTTGTTGTTTCACCAACTGTAAATAGATAATGCCATATGACTGCTTACTACACAGTTATGTTGCATGACTACAAAGGTCTATAAAAGATATAAAGAATTATCTTAGAAAAACTGTTTCGGAAGTCCTTTGACAACATTGGCATATAGCATTGAGGGATACCTCAGAAGGGCAGCACTTTTGAGCCTGGGCATATCATTTTGCTTCCTTTCCTTTTTCTCAGATGTCAGAATTTAAATTACTTATTTAGAGGATAGGATTTATATGTTTTACTCATTTTTTTTTCTGTGGGATTAAACTCAGGCACTCTCTGCCACTGGTTTACAACTCCATCCTTTTTTTTTATTTTGAGATGGTATTTCTAAGATGCAGAGAGTGGCTTCGAACTTGTGATCATCTTGCCTTAGCCTCCTGAATCACTGGGATTACAGGCATATGCCACCATACCCAGCATGTATTTCACTTTGAAGTAGTTTTTAAGACTCATTTTAGCCTTCAGTTTTGTTCCTTCCAATATACTGTTGATTTTTTAAAAGAAGTGATACCAAATAACCAAAATTCCAGATTATAGTTTTCTTCTTTATTTTCCCTGTATAAATTCATCTAAGCAATAGAAGGGCTGTAAATCAAATAGGAAGAGAGAAAAAATGAAGAGCTTTTTGTAACTAGATAAACTACGTACAAAATTGACAAGCAACTTCCATAATTGACTTTTTAAGGTATTTTATCCTGTAAGCCAGTTTGCCCTGGTTCCTGTTCATCTGGATTTCTAGGTGAAAAGTAGGTCATGAATACCCATTGAAAATAACCAAAAACAGGAACACTGGCTCCTGAGTGCTTTTGAGATAGATTCCAGTCTATACCTGGTGTTGGCTCCAAAGGTGCTTGCTTTTCCAAAAGATAAGGACAGAAAGAAGAGGTGAGGGCTTAGAAGTGAAAGGGTTTAGGCATCCATATTAGTCAGACCCTTGTAAGGAGGGGAACACTCAGTAAGGCAGCGGGTACAGGTATGTAGTTCTTACATTCTTGCAGCCATAGGTAGTTTTCTAAGGTTTTCACATCAACCAAAAGGATCAGAAGAGGAAAGGTATTTTGCAGGAACATAGTCATCTTTTTAAAATATATAGCACCAAAATGGAACAGAAAAATTTGTCAGAGTATTAAGGCTTTATCATTTGAAGTCCTGTTTTTAGAGTTTAGACAGATAAATGTTTTTCCAGAATGATTTCCAGTTCATACTGAAGCCATATGGAGATATCACATCTGTACCATCTATTCTTATTCTCTAGCCATCTAGCCAAGAAATGCAAATTCCCAAGTAAAATTATGAGTTACCATTGCTTTTTAAAATTTGTCTAAGGAGATTCTTGAGCAGCATATTTGAAGAACATAAACTCTTTGAGCATGAAGCTAGTTGGTGAAAGCACTAAGATTGACATTGGATAGCTACTCTTACTAATTGGTACCAGTGTCAGATATATCACAGATTGCAAGAACAGAAAGAGTTCAGGAGGCCATTTAGTTCACCTTCTTTACCCCTAGGCAAGATTATCTACAAGCCATCCAAGATAAGATTTTTGTCTGCCCTGTTCTTAAATATGTCAGGAAATTGTGATTCCGCCTAAGTAATCTGAAACAGGACCAGTAATATATAACATTCTTTAGAGTTGAGAAATTCATCCCTCTGTATAACTCAAATATCTCTTAACTGAAAGCCACTTATTCTAGGTCTGTTTCTTTCCATTAAATAAATGGTTGGGGCTTTTTCTTTCTTACTAAAAATTCTTCATATGCTTGATGATTTTTCTTGGGTCACTCCTAAACTTTCTTTTTCAAACTAGGTTTTACTCACATATCTTATGAAATCCTCTGATCATTTTCTTTACTGCTAGTAATATAAATAGCTAATGTTTATTGAATTCTTAATATGTGCTAGGGACTAGGCTAAGTATTTTAAATGTTTGTGATCCTGTTTATTTATCACGATCAGACTGATATAGGAAAGTATTCGTTCTCATGTTACACAGGGAAACTGAGGCTCAGAAAAGTTAAGTAACCTGACTGTGATCATATAGCTAGTTAGTGGCAGAGTTGGGATTTAGATCCTGAGCTAGTTAACTCCAAAGCCAGAACTGCTAATCACCAGGTTATACTGACTTGTCTTTTAAGCTGCCCAACCAAAAATTACATTTTAAAAAATGTGGTGGTTAAGGCTGGGAATGTGGCTCAGTGGTATAGTGCTTGCCTAGCTTGTGGGAAGCCCTGGGTTCTATCCCCAGCACTGCCAAAAAAGAAAATGTAATGATTAGATGAAGATAGAAATAGTGCCAAATTTACAACATACTCAGACTCCTATTATTTAATTAATATATTCTGCTAATAGCATTATCTTGTTAATTTTTAGGACAAAAACCCTATACAAATCCTACATAAAATTGTCTGATTCCTACCCTCAAGATTTTTTTTTTGACACCTCTGAAAATGAAAAGACTTAGTTCTGCATAGTCTTTATTTACTATCAAGGGACTGTGAGACACTCCAGAGTAACAGGGTGTCTGACTTTGAGATAGATATTGGGCATGCCATGAATCTGCATATGGGTTTTTTGTTGTTGTTGGTGGTGGTGGTGTTTTTTTTTTTGTTTTTTTTTTTTTGCAGTTCTGGGGATTGAACCCTGGGCCTTGCACATGTTAGGCAAACACTGTACTACTGAGCCACATCCCCAGTCCATGAATATGCATGTAAGGTAGTTCATAATATGTATCTTTTTATTCTGTTTGGGAGGGATCTGGCCTATTTAGGAAATTAAGACTGTTTTCTAGATATAGTAAGATTTTTTAAAAAATGGAATGAATGCAGGAAATAGGTGAGCCATACCAAAACAGGTCATGGAGTTGGACAGTAATAGATTAGAGTAGTAAGGTGAGAAGACTTCAGGGTCATTAAACATCAGACAGGAATTGCAACTCAGATAAGAGGTAATAGGGAAGGGCAAAACAGGATTTTTCAGGAGAAAAGTGACACACAACAGACAATGTGCAGAATGAAATATGATGGCAGCATATTTGTCTGCTCTGCAGAGATGTCCTGAGGGCATCTTAAACTTAACCTGTCTAAACCAGTATTCATAGCCTCCCCACCTTGAAACCTGATTCTCATTCTCTTTCTGAATCTTTTACCTTCAATTCTTCATTTTCCACATAGGTCAAGTCAGTTCTATTTCGGGGATGTCTCTGCCTTCTTTCTTAATGTGACCCTATATCCAGTCTTCCTCTTCCCATCTTTGCAACACACACACACTACTGGTTGATATTTGATCTCAACCCCAGCCCCTCCAAGTGACTTCTGATGTATGTCCTTAGTTATACACCATTGCCCTTGGATGAGGTTGGCAAACTTTTCTGTAAAGCGCCAGATAGTAAATGCTACTATCCCTCCCTAACTTAAAACATTTAATGATTTCTTAACTACATGCAAAATAATATCCAGAAGCTTTAGCCTACCCTTGATATGTCTGTCTTAATACACCTTTTCCATTCTTATCTCATTCTCTAATCCTTTACCAAACATCTTCTGTGCACTTGTGTCCATTTGCTGTGCATGTACTGATGTCCAACTCTGTTTATCGGTCCCTTTTCCTCTCAGCACTTCAGAGAAGCTCTGTTTTCTGAGGTTCAGCTCAGAATTCAAAGTTGCCTCTGCCATACAGTAAGTACAACACAATATGCGTTGCATTTGGTACACATGCACAGGCCTTTCTTCCACATTATGCTGTGGACTCCAGGAGAGTAAGACTATATTCTCTTTGCCTAGCATAGGATTATGTGGGGGTAATGCATGGGGAACACTTAGTGTGGTGCTTGATGTCTCCTTTGTACTCACTAGTATTCTAATAAGTAAGTGGGCACTCATTCATTGCTGGTTGAATTTCAAGAAAGAAAGGGCTTCAATTGGATAATAGTGTGAAGCCTTAATAATGGGCTTGGTATAAATTGACCAGGGAAGTCATGGCATAGCATGAAATTCCTGTTTTGGTTAATCACTGTTTTAGTGTTGTTTGCAGCTTTCAGTGGTTTGAAAAGGGAGGAGAGAAATAGATGGGAAAATTAGCTTGGTTATTTCTTCAGGATAGTGGAGAGCTGTATATGAATCAAATATGAGGGTTTTAGGTTTCACCCTTCGCTCCCCAAGTATGATGTTATTTTTGTGGTTTCCTTAGGCATTATATTTGTCAAGTCTTCTGTACATTACAGTTTGAATTTATGTATCTATTTATTAAATACTCTGCACCCAGCACAATGCTAGATGTGTTGGATATCAACGTGAACAAATACAGTTTAGCCTTAGAAGTAAAGTATGCCACAGGAAAGCCAGGAAAGAGGACCACAATTCACTGTACCTGAGAAGGCAGAAGGGTCCATAAGAAGTGAGATTTTAAACATGTTCCACCAGGAGAGTGATTCCAAAGAAGTCAAAGGGAGAAGAGTTTCAAGGAGAAAGAAGTGGTCAAAAATATTAAAAATATTATATAAGTACTAATTCCAGTGCTGTTTAAGGTATAGCATGTGTGGCTCATTTAGGATTCAGTAAGGGCAAAATGAGGTGCCCACAGTGTAGGGAGTGCTGCCATTTGCTTTCTGCACACACACAGGCAGACAATAACAGGTGACCATTAGTGCTACTAAATCCTTAGAGCAGTGGTACTTAACCAACTCTGCTAAGTTGGAAAAGGACCAAAGGGGAATTTGCAATCAGCTATCTTTTGAAAAAGGTTCCCAAGTGACTTTTTTAGAAAAAAATATTTTTAGTTGTAGATAAATTATTTTATTTATTTATTAAAATATTTATTTTTTAGTTTTCGGCGGACACAACATCT
>NW_026000252.1:2205956-2274781 GCF_001458135.2 Marmota marmota marmota
CATCCTCAGCACCACATAAAAATAAATAAGCGAAATAAAGATATTGTGTTCAACTACAACTAAATAAATAAATATTTTTTTAATTTTTTTTTTTGAGAGAGAATTTCAATATTTATTTTTAGTTTTCGGCCAACAGAACATCTTTGTTTGTATGTGGTGCTGAGGAGCGAACCCAGGCTGCATGCATGCCAGGAGAGCGCGCTACCCCTTGAGCCACATCCCTAGCCCTATTTATTTATTTTTATGTGGTGCTGAGGATCAAACCCATTGCCTCATACATGCTAGGCAAGCACTCTACCACTGAGCTACAACCCCAGCCCCCCCAAGTGACTTCTGATGTATGTCCTTAGTTATACACCATTGCCCTTGGATGGGGTTGGCAAACTTTTCTGCAAAGCACCAGATAGTAAATAATAAGGCTTTTAAAACCATATGGTCTCAGTTATAATCACAGACAATACACAGAGAAGTGAATACACTGTGTTCTAATAAAACTTTATTTACAAAAGCAAGTGGCAGACTGGAATGGGTCTACAAGACACTTGCCACAACGTATTTGGCAGGAAAAGAGGTAAATGTTTCTCCTGAAGTTTTGTTCATTATCTGCATAACTAAGTGTACATGTGAATGTATCCATATAAATGGAATTTTTAGACTCCAAGTAGGGTTAGAGTATAGCTCAGTGGTAGAATGCTTGCCTAGTATGTGAAAGGCCTAGGCTCAATACCCAGTATCACAAAAAATAAAATAAAAAGGCTCTAGTTGTGGCAAATAGATTTATTTTTGATGTATATATTTTACCTGTCATTTATATTAAAATGAACTCTGCTTTACTTTTGATTAAGCAGAATGAATGTAAGGCCAACAAGAAACTTCAAGTCTGATGATGGATAAAAACTCAGTCTTTGGCTACTAGTGAATGAGTTTGTTTGTTTAAATGCACAGTTTTTTTCTTTGCCTTCATTTAGTACTTTTTTGTAATTGGGAATACTATAACATAATTCTTATTTAGTTTTGCTAATGGAGGAGAGCCAAAACCAATAATTATAATTTATGTCTGATTTAGGGGATTTCTTGGTCCTTATTTAAGCATGGCTGTGTATTTGGCATTCTGCACACATTATAACAAACATCATGACAGTGTACAGTGCCCTCAACTGGAAAGACCTATGACTGTGAAGAACTGCACCAAAAAATACCTGGCTTAGAAAATGTCTGAATCTTTCAGATGAAATAAAAAGAAACACCAACACCTCTAATAAGAGAATTTATTTTCCTCATCAGTCATGATTTAGAAATTTGGATGGAGGTGGAGTTCACTCAGAGCAAGGTCAGGAGGTTAAGTTGAGCAAGAACTTGATAGGCTTGGTTCGTTTCCCTTCAATTTCCAAAACTTCTGAAGTGATCTCTTCAGTAACTGCTTAAATTTAGTCTGTTACTCTAGTAAAAACAAGTGGTCCTGGTTTTTAGAAGCATGTGGAATTTAAGATCCCAATCTATTTTTCTAGCAGCCCTTCACTTTTCAATGATTTTATTAACAGCTTTCAGATTTTCATTGTTGTATGGCTTTCCATTTAGACCTCATTCATGTTAAGTTTGTGTTTTTATGAGTCCCCTTCAAAATGCTGTTTTTTAAAACTCCAGATTAGAGTGTGTTATGAGTTCATGTTTCACCCTCCCATGCAGTGCCATTCATCTTAGGAATTTTTAATAAATGATTTGAATAGCTGTCAGCCAGATAGTTCAGAGGCTACTCTGCCGTCTAACTATGTTGGACATGTGTGACTTTACTATAAAAGCAATGAACCTAGAGTTATATAGCATTTGGGGCCATCTCTGAAAACTTGCCACAAGTGCACTGTCCAGCTTTTTAGTTCTTATTGGAGTTAGACATATCTTCTTTAAAAAAACAAAAAGCAAAAAACTGTAAGGTAAGCTATTTCTGTTTATTTTGACTTGTATCTCCTGTGGAAATATCCTTGGTACCGTCACCTTCTCCAAATGCTTTTGGCATTTTTTTCTTTGCCTTACAGGCTCAGGAACATGGCTGCTTTTTGTACCCTCTTTTACATGCTAGGTGCATTTGTAGATGTTTTCTTGAAGCAAAGTATCTCCAGAGTAGTTAAGTACAGTACTTAGCTGTGAAAATTTGAACATACACCTTGGTAGTCAGTTACTGACATGCATAGTGCATATTGAACAGTAATGCTGGATGAGTTAAGCTGTAGAGAGCCCTTCCTCCCTGGGTTCCATATGGTTCTATCTAGCCACAAGATTCCACGTTCCCCCCCAAAGCCCTCTCTTTCTGCCTATATTAGAAGTTGGCAACCTCATTTTCTGTTTACTCCCCTATAGCTATTGTGAAAGCACTATTCTTCATTTTGTTCCTTAAGACTTTTTGCAAACTGAATTTCAGTCTTGGCCTAGTTCAGTTGACTGAAGAGGAGGTATGTCCCAGTCTTTGGTTCCTACTGTACTTTAGCTAAGTCTTAGTCCTCTGAGTTCCTTGTGTTCCCTCTCATGCGTGACTTAGTTCCTCTTTCATCTGTAGTTCAGCTCCTTAAGATTCTGATTATGTGGCACAACATAACCTTAAGTTAGTGTAGTTTCTGACAGTATTATAGAGAGATCACACAAATATCTATAACAGGATGGGCCTAATTATTTCCTAATTTCCTGAGATTGGAGCTGGTGATTAATTATTGTGGTTTGCTAGGTCTACTAGGTAGCAAACTAAATAAGGTGATACAAATAATAGAAAAATTATTATCAATGAAAAAGTTTTTACCTCCCTTTAAAATAAGAACATGAAATTAGGATATGAGTAGGATAAGCTGAGAATGTTTATACCTATGTTGGAGGAAAGAAATTGGCTCTCAACAGAATATTTGAGAGGTGGGTCAGACCTTTTTGGGGCAAGCAAGGAAGTCTACCATTGTTCTTGAAAAACTTATTCCTGTCAGGTTAAGTTTTCTTTTTCCAAATTTGAAGGAGTCATGGGTACAGTGTAAGCATGATGATAAATGGAAGTTAACAATCATTCTGCTGAGGGGCTAGTAGGGACTGTGGCAAATTGGAAATCAAAACTTTTTAATGAAAAGTAGAATACTACTTGGGCTGTGGTTGTGGCTCAGCAGTAGAGCATTCACCTAGCACATGCGAGGCCCTGGGTTCAATCCTCAGCACCACATAAAAATAAATAAAATAAAGGTATTGTGTCCAACTACAACTAAAAAATAAATATTAAAAAAAGAAAAGTGGAATACTAAATACCATTACTTGGTGCAACCAACAATGCCTTGCTTAATGGTGGTGTTTGGTGGGAGTTTCTGTTTTCCAATTCTTTTTTCAAGGGAAGACCTCTTTGGTTGTGTATTATTTCATGTAACTGTGTGTGTGTGTGTGTGTGTGTGTGTGTGTGTGTGTGCGCGCGCACGCATATGCAGTACTGGAGGTTAAACTCAGGGCCTTCTTTTTATTTTATTTTGAGATGATCTAACTGGGTGAATCTGGCTTTGAACTTGTAATCCCCTTGCCTCAGTCTCCCAGGTTGCTGGGAGTATAGGCATGTGCCTCCCTGCAACAGCTTATAACATTTTTTTAAAAAGCTGTACTAGCCAGTTGCCTGCTTTCCTAGATTCTTTAAAATTTTCTTTTTATCTCTTATTTCCCAGTCTTGTGTCTAGCAGAGCTAGTATCTCCCCCCAAACATTCTTTTTTTTTAAAGAGAGAGAATTTTTAATATTTATTTTTTTAGTTTTCGGCAGACACAACATTTTTGTTTGTATGTGGTGCTGAGGATCGAACCCGGGCCGCACGCATGCCAGGCGAGCACGCTACCGCTTGAGCCACATCCCCAGCCCACCCCCAAACATTCTTGCCACCACTCATTCTGTGGGCCTTCAACTGGGTTGTTCTTCCCAATTTCACTTCTACTGATCCTAAATCAGACAGTTTATGAATATTTTAGAAGCATCTGAAGATAATTATGTAAAATCTGTAATTATTAGAAACATGAATGAGAAAAATATGCTGTAAGTTATTAAAATCTTCAATAACAGTAAACTTAAAATCAACAGATCGAGCTCTACTTTGTATGGTACAGTGTTAGTCTTCAAAATAATTCAGTCTAGAAGGAACTGATGGATAAAATCTATGCATTTATAAAAATAATTAGCTATATGCAGGAGTAAAATGGTAAAAGCAAAAATGAACACTGTGTATCTTGTCCCATGGGAGTTCAAGTGAAAAGGATTATTTCATTGGTTGGAATACAGCATAGTAGATTTAAAGATAAGTTATTTTCCCTCTTTCATTCACAGGTAAGCAAACAAATATAAATTTTGCATAATAGTTTTATTCTGAAAAATTTTTGCTATATGTTAGTACCTTGCCAGAAATATGACTGTTTATTTGTGAATGCTGCATAAAGTAGATCATGTGAATTCAGCAAAATTCTTACTCCTAATCTTGAGAAGAATTGTATACTCTGAAAGTATTTTATTGGTCTGTTTTCCTTTTTCTTCCTCCAGTGAAACTGACAATAAAAATAAAGTAAGCTTTTACTTACTTTAAAAAAAAAATCCCATGTTGGACTGGGGTTGTGGTTCAGTGGTAGAGCGCTTACCTAGGATGGTTGAGGCCCTGGATTCGATCCTCAGCACCACATAAAAACAAATAAACAACAACAAATAAATAAAAGTTAAATTCTTTTTAAAAGTATCCATGTTGCTGTAGTTAACTGGTTATTTACAAAATGGGTTTATTTTACCATAGCAGTTCAAACCACTTGCTTTGGGCAGATCTGGATTTATAACCTGCCAAGAAAATATTTTGGACTTTTGGTTTCCTTCTCATTCTCACCAAACTGAAAGACAGGTATTGAAAGCGTTTACTGGAGTATTCCCAGTATGGATTTGTTTGTTTGCTTTTTTTGTGTGTATGATATTGGGAATTGAACCCAGGGCCTCACACGTGCTAGGCAAAGACTCTGTCACTGAGCTGAATATGCCCAGCCCCAATATGTTTTGTTTGGTACTGGGGATTGAACCCCGGGGTGCTTTACCATTGAGCTACATCCCCAGCCTTTTTTTATTTTGAGACAGTATGGTAAATTGCTGAGGATGGCTTTGAACTTCACAATCCTCCTGCCTCAGCCTCCCCAGTTGCTGGGACTGCAGGTGTGCACCATACACTGCACCCAGCTTTTTTTAAAAGTATTTTTTTTGCATAACAAAGTACTTTTCCTGTTGTAGAAAAATGCAGGAAATTGTGAAGAAAACTAAAACTAACCACCCAGAGATAGCTACTTCACATTTTGCTATATTTATTTCAACCTCTTTTCAGTTACCCTTGTCTCATTTTTTTTCATTTGTACATAAATATTTTCCTATGCCCTTAAAACTTCTTTGAAAAGATTGGTTATAGGGTACTCCTTTAAGGGTGTACTATAATTTATTTAAACATTTTCTATTGATTTCAATAGGCTGTTTTATATTTTGGGTTATTCTAAATAATTCTGTAATGAATATATTTACATACAAATTGCTTGCACCTTACTTTTTTCCCTAGATTTATAGATGTAAAATTATTTAATCAGGGGGCATAAACGTATTCTTTTTCATTGGTCCTTTATAATTATACATAATAGTGGGATTCACTATGCTATATTCATACATGCACTTAACACAATTTGATCAATCTCATTCCCTCGTACCTTCCTTTTCACTCTTCTCCTCCCTCCCCCTGATCTCCTTGCTCTACTCTACTGATCTCCATTCTAATATTATTATTTCATTTAGTGCATTATAATTATATCAGAAAGCAGGATTCACTGTGGTATATTCATACATGAACATAGCATAATTTGGTAGATTTCATTCCCCAGCAATTCCCCCCTGAGGATATAAACTTTTAAAAAGCTCTTTATTAAGTAAGGCAAATTTCTTTCCAGAGAGTATGTACCAATTTCCAGCAGTATACAAGAGTGCCAGTCTCACTGTATCTTTGACAGTGTTGAGACCAGTGCAGTATTTTTAACAGCACCTGTCCTTTCAGTTTTGCTTGCTAATTAAATTCATTTTTTTTCAAAATGAATCTATTCAAACCCATTGGGGATATACTTTCAAGATAAACTACTTACAATAAAATTCTTAATGAAATGGGGTAATGTTTATTAAGTTAAAAAATTAGATTGCAAAATAATATGCGTAGATGTAGAAGAAAATATTCACAAAAGCATTGCAACACTGCAAGGTGTTTCTAAGAGGTGAGTATGAGTGATTTTTTAAGATTTCTTTGTTCCTTTTTGTATTTTACAAAAAATATTCATAATAAGTATGTTTTCTGATGAGAAATGTAACTTATTAAAATAATAAAGCTTTATAATTAAATTGCAGTACAAATGATTTGCCTCCTTCAGAGAATTTAAGCCATCCAAAAACTTTCTGTGCTTGATATTTTGGCACAGCTTTTCTTTTTACAGTAATATTTTGAAGTTTCTATTTTCATTTGAGGAAGTAGGATATATATTGAGTATTAATAATGGGTACTAGCTTTCATGTTTTCTGGGAAATACCTGTATTTGAGAATATTTCTGGTTTTGCCTTGTATGTGAGTACTTTTAAAATGAAAGTTAGAGAGAATTTGAGTTTTGACTTGCTTAGGGAAATGTAAGAATTTTTATTGGAATTTATACTAGCCTCTGGTACACCAAAATTGCTTAGGGGCCAAGTAATCCAAAAGTTAGAATGGTAAGTGTTCTTTATGTTCAGATTAATAAAGAAGAATGAGAACAGATTAGAACAAAGTATCTAGCAACCAATGAGCAAATTAACAGTTTTTTAGATTCACCTTTCTGTGGATTTACTTTGGTATGGCATTTACAGCTTAGGAGATAGCCTCATTAAAATTCCACTGCGTACTGTACAATATAATATGTGAACCAAAACCATTCACAATCATTGTTATATACTTTTTTTTTTTTTTTTTTAAATATTTATTTATTTTTTTTAGTTTTCGGCGGACACAACATCTTTGTTTGTATGTGGTGCTGAGGATCGAACCCGGGCCGCACGCATGCCAGGCGAGCGTGCTACCGCTTGAGCCACATCCCCAGCCCCATGTTATATACTTTTTAAAAATATTTTTTCCTAAACATAGAGCATGAGGTAGTTAATTGGTATGAATTACCCAATAAATTTAGGTGAGTTGTATTAAAATATGTTGAAAGAGTGTATTCTTTTGTGTTTGCCTGAATTCATAAACAAAAGTAAGTAACAGATTAAATTAGACGAACGTATTTTCACAGTATGAAGAACTTGACATCACAAATATTCCCAGAGCTTGAGGTATTGAAAAAACTACTTAATTATTTTATCTTCTTTACTTCCCTCACTCTAAATTGGTTTTCCATATTCCTAAATAGCATTGACATTTTTTCCCAAAGTTTCTCATCGTTTTGATTCAGTGGAAATTTTAAGGAAAAAAATTTTTTTTTCAGTATGAGACATTTTTTCCAGTTACTCATATCCAGGAAGATCTGAAATGCAAAAAAAAAAAAAGGTCTCTTTTATATTATATATATAGCTCTCATCCCTGATTTACATTATTTCAAAAAAAATTTTTAATGTTTTTTAGTTGTAGATGGACACAGTATCTTTATTTTTATTTGTATTTGGTGCTGAGGACTGAACCCAGGGCCTCACGTGTGCAAGGCAAGTGCTCTACCACTGAGCTACAACCTCAGCCCTCAAAATTTTTGATCACAGTAAAATAATAAGTATTTAAATAACATTCCAGTTTTTATCATGGGGGGAAATACCCCTAAAATAATTTTATTCAATTTATTTCTAGGAGAGAAAAATAAGAAAAATAACATTATGAGATTTTTCAATAACCAGTTTCTTTTTCTTGACAGAAATTGATATGCCTCTAACCTGATATTATAGTCTTAGCCAAATTACATACTAATAATACTATTTTGTTGTTTTGCTGTAGATGTGTTCTTTGTGCCATTGTCCTGGAGCAACAATTGGTTGTGATGTGAAAACATGTCACAGGACATACCACTACCACTGTGCATTGCATGATAAAGCTCAAATACGAGAGAAACCTTCACAAGGAATTTACATGTAATTATTTAACTTATTTTTGTTTTAACAGTCATACTTTCTTTAGAATGTTGTACAAAGTTTTTCCTGTTTCAAAGCATTTCATCATCATCATAAAGGGTGTTTTGATAAGTAATGCTTAAAGAAATGGTGGAAGAAGTTTTATAAGATTTTTTGAATCCAGCTTGTGAGTGGGGTGAAATGTACTGCTCATTTTCTTAATCCAAAGAATTAGTTTAGTTTGCTTACTTGATAATTTTTTATTTCTTCATTTTTTTCATAGGGTTTATTGTCGAAAACACAAGAAAACTGCCCATAACTCTGAAGGTACGTCATTTAGCTCTTTTCCAATTTCAAGAAGGAATATGAGTAAAATATGTGTAATGGTTCCATATTAATTTTTGCCATTTGATGTATACCAATATTAAATACATTTAGGAGAATTGAAGAAAGTATTAGGATGAACTAATATACAATAGTGGAAAAGATACAAATTTTCTTTTCTCTTTTGATACCAGGGATCAAACTTCCAGACACTTAACGACTGAGTCACATCCCCAACCTTTTTTTTTTTTTGAGACAGGATCTTGCTCAGTTGCTTAGGGCCTTGACAAGTTGTTGATGCTGGCTTTGGACTTGTGATCCTCCTGCCTTAGCCTCCCGTCACTGGAATTACAGCCATGTGCCACAACAACTGGCAAAAATACAGATTTTTATGAAAACTTTTATTGCAAAGTTCTTATAAAATATACATTGAAAATGTCTTTTCTCTGTAGAAAGAAATGATGCTAGGGGGTGACATGTTTCCATAAGGGTCATAATTAGAATCCTTGCTTCCATGAGATAATTACAGATAATGTGATCTTAGGAATACTAGTACATAACTAGACTTTCTATTACATTTTTACTCACATTGTGTTATCCTTATCCATGGTTTTACTTTCCATAGTTTTACTTATACCTGGTCAACCATGGTCCAGAAATATTGAATGGAATATTCCAGAAATAAACAATTCATAAGTTTTAAATAACTTTTGTTATATCATTATAATTTATCTATTTTATCATTGGTTATTGTTGTTAACCTCTTACTGTGCCTAATTTGTAAATTAAACTTTACAGGTATATATGTATAGAAAAAAAAACAGTACATATATACTATCCACTTTCAGGCATCTACTGGGAGTCTTGGAACATGATTACTGTTCTTTTTTTTAAAAAAAATAGAGACATGTTTATAAGTAACCAATTTTAAAATGTAAACTTTTAAAGTTATTTCATAGTTTATTTCCACTTAAATTTATACAAGACCAGATTAGTTGTTTAGTTGTGTGTGTGTGTGTGTGTGTGTGTATGTGTATGTGTATTTTTTAGCCAATGTTGTACTTTTCTTTAAAAGACATGGAGAAGTTCTTAGATTGAATTCCAACTTGTTTCGAACAGATGGTTTTGATACTTTTACTAGCAGTATAAAATGGCTTAGATTTAATCAGAGATTTTTCTATTTTTTCATTTAGATTAGAGATCTTTAAAATGGTTGTTAGCTTCTGAGGACATGCTGCTTAAATTTAAAATGGATTGAGAACTGTTGTTTTAGGAAGTTGTTTCTTTTACAGAGACTTCACTATTAGTGTTAACATTAAAATTATGTTAAATGGGCCATATTAAAATGGCCTTTTTTGATCTCTTAGATCTTGACTTTTATTATACAAAATAGTATTGATTTCACATCTGAACTCCAGATTAATCCATCTGTTTTAAAGTTCTGGTTAAAAATACAATCATGTTTTTGTACATGTGTTGAAATATCATGCTGTACCCCATATATACAAATATTATAGGTTAATCTAAAAAAATTTTAAAGAAATGTTTAATGAGATAGAAATGCTAATTTCCCTGATTTGATCATGATGTACATGTATCAAGTTATACTGAACCCAATCAATATGTACAATTAAAATAATAATTTAAAAATAAAAAAAATTAAAAAGTAGTCTAGCAAAAACTACTCTTAGGTAAACAGACTGGATAAATAATAAGGACAAATTGCTTTTAAGACCATAAAGTGTGACTTTAAAAAAACCCTTCATAGTTCTTTCCTTCTGTTTTTTTTTTCACTTAATTCTAGAATTGAATCCAAAAATCTTTTGTGAATGGTTACAAGTAGGTGCTGGGGGTGTAGGTCAGTGGTAGAGTACTTGTTTAGCATGCACAAGGCCCTGGGTTCCATCCCCAGCACCACTTAAAAAAAAAAAAAAGTTACAAGCAGGTCTTCCCACCTTTTATTACTTCAGATTTTAAGTGTATTTATTCAATACTCTTGAGTTTTCAGTGGCCATATATGTTAACATCTGAGGATTGAGACTCATGATTTTACTAATATAAGTATATGAGCATACTGGGACAGGATATTTGAGATATTTAAGAAGGATGATTAATATATACTGATTAATATAGCCAGCTCCCATTTTAATCTCTAGGTTTCTGAAGCTGATAGTACCATCTAGTGGTAGAGAAAAATCACTGCAGACTATATAAAGTACGTAGAATAATTTTGACCACCTTTTTGCTCTGTCAAACTTATTAGTGAAAGAGATCTAATTTTAAATTTTTCAAGAAAATTTCTTTTAATGTAACTGGAAGGATCATTACAATTTCAAACTCATACAGTTGATTTGAATTTGGGATTTAATGTATACTTCTGTAGAATACCAGGACTTCTTGTATCATAGGCATATAAAGTGTGCTTATACTCATAACTGTAGAATTTGAAATGTAATTTAATATTTTTAAAATATTACAGAGTATATTTTTGTTGTATTTTTGGCTTTATCACATTCATCTGCCTCAGACTTATTTTATATTAAGTGCTTTGTCAGAAACAGAACTTCTAGTTGTTCTAATGGGAAACATATGTTCTACTTTATGATTGTGATTTATGAGAGGGGTTATAGGATTGTATGTCAGGGACTATTTTTGAGAATTGTACTGCACTAGTCTCTAGAGCAATACCTGTGGTAATTTCTTGATCATATGCCATCTGTGGCTCAGTACTGCTGATTAATATAAGATTAATGCTATGTAAATTAATCTGCCATGTTAGCTTTATATGATATGCACTCTTTTGGAATATTAAATTCAAGAATAATATAGCAATTTGATTTTCCCATCTTAAGTAAAATATTATTTACTATTAAATACTTAAAACCCATGGCATCAGTATGATTCAGGAAAAAAAATGGATTGTGAGTTAACAGAAGCAATTTTTTTTTTTAATCTATAGCCCAGTGTGCTTAGCTGCTTGGATGAAGTTTTGAGCTATCACTATGTCACTAGATTTTTAAAATGCCAGTCCTAGGAACTATATATTTACCTCATAGTTGTGATGGCCTTAGATAGGCTGCCTGTAAAATGACTTGAAATGTGCAAGAAAGCATTTCTGATTAAAAATAATTCCCTATCAATGGTGACAGTTAACTGAGTACAAGTTCCCTCTGGAATTATACCCAGGTAGATACTTATTTCACCCATAATGTGTGAGGCCTATTATGTGATTGAGTGTGTAGAGATAAACTAGATGGATCTCTGCACCCCAGAAGCTTAAAATCTTACTTGAGAAAGGTTCTTAAATAAGTAATTGCACAATTAATTGGTTACCATTGTGAACCTTTATGAGGAAGAGATGAAAGATACAGAAAAGAGAATTCAGCATACAAGCAAATCAACTGGCCTGGGATATGAAGTCATTTCCATTTTAACAGGAGGGAAGGAAGAAGATAGGTGGCTCCTATCTGGTCTGTTTTCTCTGGAGAAATGTAGGAAGAGATATAAGAGTCTAAAATAGGAGAGAAAAAAGAATAACTTTGACTACCAAGAGAGGAAGTTGCTTAGAGAAATTTAATAGTTGAGGCTGGTATTCATGAATTTAAATAGCGGTACCCAACAGTTAGGTCATGTGACTTTTCTTCCAACAATTCAGGGTCCTGAGTATAGAAAGTGGTTAGCTGGTTAACTCAGACTTGGGATTTTGTCAAATGGGTTCAAATGAGGAAGTAAAGGAATGAGGGAATTTAGGATATTTATTGAGGGAAATCTGAGCTAGATAGGGAGGGAAGTGGAGAAAAGAAATAGAAAAAAAAGGAAGGAATCAATGGAAAGGAGGTCCTGATAGGGTTGAAGAATACTTTTGAAAGCAAGCATTTTGGTCACAAAGTACAATATAGGAGTTTCAGAGGTAAAACCATTTTAGATGATTGTAAGGTATCAGGGTGTGACTATGGTAATTAAGTGATTGACAGGATACATCACTGAAGATCAAGGAACTGAGTGGCTAGTGTGGCTTGGATTGTCCATGTGGACAGTTGAAATCACCTAAAGCAGGATTTGCAACAGTCACTAGTATGGCAATATGTAAAAACGTGATGTGTAACCGATGTGATTCTGCAATCTGTATACGGGGTAAAAATGGGAGTTCATAACCCACTTGAATCAAATGTATGAAATATGATATGTCAAGAGCTTTGTAATGTTTTGAACAACCAATAAAAAAAAAGAGATGGAGAAAATGGTTGTGGACTGTGCTAACGAAAAATTTGATGCCTGAGGTCACGTGATTGGGAATTATTAGCAACAAGGAGGGGAAGTAAATAGCATAGCTCATTTCTGTTAAAGAGTGCAATCAGTCTGTGGTCCAGCAGAATTGACATTCCCTGGGAGCTTGCTAAAAATGCCTAATCTCAAACTGGGCGTTGTGGCACATGCCTGTAATACCAGCAATTTGGGAGGCTGAGACAAGCAGATTGCAAGTTCACAGCCAACCTCAGCAATTTAGCGAGTCCCTAAGCAACTTAGTGAGACCCTATTTCAAAATAAAATATAAAAATGGGCTGGGGATGTGGTTCAGTGGTTAAGTGGCCCTGGGTTCAATTTCTGGTACCAAAAAAAAAAAAAAAAGCCTAATCTCAAGCCTTACTTCTATTTACTAAATAGGAATCTCCATACTAATTAGATTCCTAATTGTATTTTATACCCTTTAAAATTTGAGAAGCAGTGGCTTAGCTGAATGGCATGGACCTCAAAGAGGTAGGGCTTTCATGAGAGTGTAGAGAATGAATGCCTTGACAACGCTATCTTGTAGAACTTTCCTTAACAATGGAAATATTCCTTATTTGCACCATCCGGTGTGGTAGTTACATGTGGTTATTGAGTACTGTATTTAACTGGTGTCATGTCTTTCTAGTCTTAATAGAAAATTTATACTTTAAAAATGGGCAGGAATAGCCAGAATTAAACCTTACATCTTGGAATTGGGTGTAGCTCACTGGTAGCGTGCTTGCCTAGTACATAGAAGGCCCTGGGTCCCATCCCCAGCACCACCACCACATACAGCAACAAAACCCCTACATTTTAAGTGTTTTTCCCTGTGTATGTCTAGTTAATAACTATATTCTTTACCATTTTAAGACAGTATTTTAAAATATCTAGTATTGATAATAGCAAATTGCTAAATTGCTCCAGCTTTTTACTTCTACGGGTTTCTGTTTTGTGCAGGTATTTTATTAGAATAGATTATCATCACTAAACATTTGAGCACCTGCAAGAAACCATGGATAAACATGAAAATGGTTCATTTAAAATCATTTTCATTGAAAGGTTAATGCCTTGGGCTGGGATTGTGGCTCAGTGGTAGAGCACTAGTTTAGTGTGTGCAAGGCCCTGGGGTTCGATCCTCAGCACCACATAAAAAGAAAGAAAGAAAGATATTTTTAAAAATAGGTTAATTCCTGTGTACTTAATAATTTATTTTGAGCAAAATAAAACTTTGATATGATAGGAAAAGGTATCTAGAATAGGTCCTGAGTTTTAACTATTCACAGCAAAAGTGTAGAATGAAGTCATGTTCACAAACATAACCTCAGGTCAGTTTAGGTTCTTGAAATCATAAGGAACCAAACTGGTGTATTATTATTATTATGGGTTTTTTTTTATATATTGAGGATTGAATCGAGGGGCACTTAACCACTGAGTCACATCCCCAGCCCTTTTTATTTTTTTTTATTTTGAGACAGCGTTTCTTTAAGTTGCTGAGGCTGAACTCGAACTTATGATCCTCCTGCCTCTATGGGATTATAGGCATGTTGCCACCATTCCTGGCACATTATTTTTCTTAAATGACCCAATATAGCATGTCTTATATGGGATAGGTACTCAAAAATGTTTATAGCATCTTCAGTTTCTTTGACTTGAAAGTAAGCACAATATCTAATGCGTTGTTTAATTTTGAGTGACATTTCTTCTCTTGTGCCAGGTGTTAGTAGAACAGGGTGAATTAACAAAACATAATTTCAGTTATGGGGGTGTGGGAAAAGACACAATTGAGTGTCAGACATATGACTAGCTGAATAAAATACAGTGGTGCATCCCTATAATCTCAGAAATTTGGGAGGCTGAGGTAGGAAGATCACAAGTTCAGGACCAGGCTAAGCAGCTTAGCAAGAGCCTAACTCAAAATAAAAAGGGTCAGAATGTACCTCAGTGGTAGAGCACTTGCCTCACATGCCTGAGGCCCTAGATTCAATCCCAAGTACTATAATCAGTCAGTCAGTCAGTCACTCAATAAAGTGGTGACACATGGAAATATTTAGACATAAAGTAGGCATTATATCTGTATATTAAAGCTTTCAGAAAAAAAGGTTTATGTGTATAGAGACTGAATGATAAAACAAACGTAAAATATTAACATTTGTGGAATCTAAGTGAAAGGCATTAAGTCTGAAATTAAAAGATACAGTAGTAATAAGTGCTAGAATTACATTGACCGTAAAACCCCATGCTTTCTGAGACACGGTAAAGAAATCTTTGGTGTCTAACCTTGGAGACTGTGGTCTTGATTTTATTCAGGGACTTGTGGATTTCCTGATTGACAGGTTAGAAACTTTATTTCAGAGATTGCCTGTTAAATCCTGTAAGGAAATAGGTCACTATAGTTACAGTGGAAGTATATTGTAAGAGTGTTATAATTTATATAGATTTAAAGTCTTTGCTTGCTATAGTATTCACTTAGTGTTTTCTTTGTTCTTTTTCTGGAGAATGCAATGCAATTTCTAGTGTCCAATGCTTTTATTAAATGGAAACTTAGGAAATTGTAATACATGTATTAAAATGCCATACTGGACTACATAAATATGGGTGATTACTATGTGTCAGTTAAAAATACTTATTAAAAAATCTTATTAAAAAAGTTTAGTACCATTGAATATGTTTATGAAGTACTGGGAAGATAGTATCATACTGATCAATAGTGTGGGCTTTTAAATCGGATTTATATTTGAATTTTAGCTTTGTTACTTCCTAGTCACATGATCCTGGGCACATTATTTGATGTTTCTCAAATGAGAGCCTTAGATATTATATCTGTAAAATGAGGATTAGATCCCCAGCACTGTAAAAACAAACCCCACCTATCTCATAGGAGTATATAAAGCTTTTAGTAGTGTTCCTGGCACATAATAGTGCCAGTTACTGTGTTCTGTATCTTTGTTGTCATTATTGTCCTTTAAAACTCTGCCTACTTTTATTACCACTTATCTTTTCATATGTTCTTCCTTGAAAGACAGTGGAATTTAAGTTGTATTTCTGATTTAATCTGGAAAATTTTAGGAACATATGCATATTGTGATCTTTGCACCACGTAGAATGAACTAACTCCATATTCTTTTGTATTCACCAGATTTATTGACCACCCATGTGCAAAGTACTGTGAGGCATTATATATGTTCATTTTGATTTAGCGCATTACAGACTTTCATTGTAGGATATTTCATAGTACATGAAAGTAGAGAGAACAGCATAACAAACTCCCACGTACCCATCACTTGGCTTTAGTAATCTTCAGATCATGGCCAATCTTGTTTCATTACCTACCTCCCATCTGGATTATTTTGAATTAAATCTCAGACATTGTATTTCATTTTAGCATACTTAATTAAGAATAATATATTTTGGATATATGCTACATCTTTTTATATGCATATGTAGGTACCTAATGCAAAAGCATAAAATGTATAATTTATCTGATATCTTTCCTGAAAAAGCAAAAAGCTGAGTTCACTAGCCACACAGAGCATGCAAAGTAAATACACATCACAGTTGCACTGGAGAGGCAGGGCAAGTGACCACTCGTTTTCCTTTCCATAAAGATGCTCAGCAGAGGTAGTGATTAATTAATGCCTATCCTTGTTCTTTTTTTCTAATCCCAGTGAACATTTATTGAGTATCTGCACCTCAGGGAATTTAGAAAAGAATCCTTTTGTGGACAAAAAGCTTGTAATCTACGCATTATACAAGAGTAATATGTAACAAATGAATGGAACTTTATAGTTTAAAAAGTGTTTTTGCAAGTAATTTCTTAAAGCAATCTTGTGAGGAAGGTATTAGCTTTATTCCCATCTGATACATGAGGAAACTTTGCTTTGCAAATGGTAAGTAACTTAAAAAAGTTAAGACCTATTATATGGCAGTTAGACTTTGTGTCCAGGGGTCCTTTCTGCTCCACACTGTTAACTGATGTGAGAACTTAAGAGGAGGACAGAAATGGAACATAAACCAGGAAGGATGATGAGGGAAACACTCATTAAGGAGGAAAAGAGAGCTGGGGTTGTGGCTCAGTGGTAGAGTGCTTGCTTAGCATGTGTGAGGCACTGGGTTCAATTCTCGGCACCACATCTAAATAAATGAATAAAATAAAGGTTCATCAACGTTTAATTTTTTTTTAAAGAAGGAAAAAAGAGAGCTGGGGTTGTGGCTCAGTGGTAGCACACTTGCCTCACATGCATGAGGTACTGGGTTCAATCCTCAGCACCACATAAAAATAAATAAATTAAGTTTGTGTCCATCTACGACTAAAAAAATATTTTTTTAAAAAAAAGGAGGAAAAGAGAAATCAGTAAAAGGATATACAGGGCTTTACAATACTAAAAAGAAAAAAAAGTTGTTGTCCTGGTAAGTTGGCCCCTCCTCTGCACCATAACAGAGGCAAACCAAAGGGAAACCAAGAGGGGTCTGGCCATTCTTAAGCCACATAGGCATTTGAGGTTTGTGTTCATAAGAGGCTGGGAATGTTGGGTGGCACAGGAGGGAAGATAATCTTATTTTGTCACCTACGTTATCAACTTGAATTTTTAGAAATCACTGCTGTGTCATATTCATTTGTTTGAATAGGTACATCAATGTTGTACAAAGATCACCTGTACAGAAGACTATATACTTCAAGGAGGCCTCTGCTGTTTCTGGCTCTTATAACTCACTTTCCAAATTCTTTTGCTAAAGGCAAACAGTACTTCCAGTTTCTCCAGTATCCTTCCGGAGAGATTCTGTTCATACATAAACATACATAAACAGTTCTTTTTCTAACTTCAGGAGCATATTGAAGTGTGTATTTCTTTGATGAGTTTTACCATTTTAAAGGTATATCTGTAGTTACTCATTGACATATGTCTGTCCCACTCTGGCTTTTTGTCCTTGGCCAAATTATTTGATCTTTCTGAACTTTCTTATCTGTAAAATGGGAGCATGGAAGATGACTGATACAACTTTATAGGATTGTGAGGCTCTCGTGAACCTCATATAATGCATGTAAACTGCATAGCATATCTGGCATAGTAAAAACTCAAAACATTGTATTTCTAGCATGTGTGTATAGATTTTTATTTTACAAATAAAAGTTAAGATATACAATAAGTGAGCAAAGATAAATGGAGAAAGATGTTCATTACAACACATGTAATAGCAAAAATAATGAGAAGAACTTACAGGTTGTGTAATAGCGAGCTGGTTAAATACAATGGATTACTCTTTGCTCTTACAAGGAAGGAAGTAAATTTGCATATACTGACACGAAAGGTCATCGAGCTACGTTGAATAGAAACTGGGGGGTGCAGAATACCATGTTTGGGATGCCATTTGTGGCATATCTTTTTGGGGGTACTGGGAATTGAACCTAGGGGCACTTTACTACTGAGCCATATCCCTAACCCCCTTTTTATATTTTATTTTGAGGCAGGGTCTCACTAAGTTGCTTAGGGCCTTGCTAAATTGCTGAGGCTGGCTTTCAACTTGTGATCCTCCTGCCTCAGCCTCTCAAGTCATTGGAATTACAGGCATGTGCCACTGTGACTGGCTATTTGTTGTATATTTTTGAAAGACATTTGCATACTCAGAGAAAATAGTAGCTAACATTTATGAAGAGCTTCTTATATACCAGGTACTATTCTAAGTACTTTATAAGAACTAACTCATGCAGTTTATTCAAGAACCTTTTAAGGTAAATCTCCGATTGTAGGACATCTCATGTGGCAGATCTAAGGTTCAAACTAAGACCCTTGACCTATGAGGCTGAGAAAGGGAACTGCCAACAATGGTTACCTCCCTGGGAGGGAGGGAGAGAGGGAAGGAGAGAGGCTGACTAAGGGGTCAGCTGGAAGTGCAGAGCAGGTGGAAGTGAAGGTAGGAGGAGGATTTTAACTTCTTGTATGCAGGTAAATCTTTTGTGATATGAAATGAAAAAAATAGTTTGTTTAAATGTTTTCAAAAAGTTGAACAATTTTGAAGTGGGAAGAGAAAAGCAAAAGAAGCAGTAGGTAGCAACCATGAAAAATTTACTACTTTTAAATTCACATTTTCATGTGAATTTTCAAGCTAAAGTCCTATAACTGAAATCACTGGGTCAAAGGATACAAACTTAAAAGTCCCTAATACACATTGCTATATCACTTTACAGAAAACTTGTGATGGATCACGTTTTCATCATTGATGGGTGAAAATTACTCCCTCTTTACCACATTGGGTATTACAAATTATTGTAATTACAAAAGTAGCACAGTGCTTATTGTTTAAAAAATTAAATAATAAAAAGAATACTATTAAAATTAGCTTCAAAAGCTCTCTTCTCACCCTCAAATCACATTCTCTAGTAGTAGCTAGTAATGATAGCTTGTTGTACATATATTTTCCCAGAGACATTTTTATATACAAACTTACATATATGTGCAATTGCACATTTTTAATAAAATGGCATTATACTGTATGCATATCATGTTATACAACCTGCTCTTTTCATTCTGTGATATATTACAGACCTCCTTCCTTATCACTTGTCAGCATACAGATCTACCTCTTTTTTTTTTTTTTTTGGTACTAGGGATTGAACCCAAGGACGCTTAACCACTGAGCCACAACCCCAGCTCTTCTTATATTTTATTTGGATACAGGGTCTCACTGAGTTGCTTAGTGCCTCACCATTGCTAAGGCTGGCTTTGAGCTTGCAATCCTTCTGCCTCAGCCTCCCAAGCTGCTGGGATTATAGGCACACACCACTGTGCCTGGCCCT
Source organism: Marmota marmota marmota (assembly GCF_001458135.2). Taxonomy (NCBI): domain Eukaryota; kingdom Metazoa; phylum Chordata; class Mammalia; order Rodentia; family Sciuridae; genus Marmota; species Marmota marmota. Next base: position 2,225,454 of record NW_026000252.1, read on the forward strand.
ACCTCATTCTTTTTGATAGTCATATTCCATAGAATAAGTGGAACCATATTTTATTTGTAGATTTGTCTGTTAATAAAAATAGGCTGTCTACTTTTTCATGATTACAAATAATACTGTAACAATCTACCTTGTACAAATACACTTATGTACTTAATATAAGTGACTGTGGGATAGTCCTAGAAATGGGGTGGCCAGGTCAAAGGTTGTGCTTTTAACATTGAAATAGATATGGTCACATTGATTCTAAAACCATTTACCCAGTTTATGTTCCCATCAGCAGTGTCTAATGCCATATACCTGGCTGGATAATATCAATCTTTAGTTTTTGCCAACCTGATAATCTCATTTAATTTTCATTTCTGTTATCACTAGTAAGGTTGGGCTTCTGTACATAAGTTTTTAGTCATTATTTTTTCTGTGAATGGCCTCTTTCTGTCCTTTGTACATTTTCCTCTTGGGGTTGTCTTTTTTTAAACTTTTTCTCTTTTTAGTTGTTAATGGCTTATTTATTTTATTTTATTTATATACAGTGCTGAGAATCAAACCCACTGCCTCACACATGCTAGGCAAGCGCTCTACCATTGAGCCACAACCCCAGCCCTTGGGATTGTCTTTTTAAAATTGAATTATATAGTTGAGCGTAGTGGCACTGTCCTCTAATCACAGTAATTAGGAAGGCTGAGGCAGGAGGATTGCAAGTTTGAGGCCAGCCTTGGCAATTTTAGTGGACCCTGTCTCAAATGAAAAAGGACTGGGGATGTAGCTCAGTGGATGTGAGAATAGAATAAAATAGAAGACACTCTCTATAATCTAGGTGTTAATTCTCCATCACTATAAGCAAATGATTACCAATTTACTTGTTTTTCCCCATGTTTGGGATTGAACCTAGGGCCTCATATATGCTAGGCAAGTGCTATACCACTGAGCTACACCCTCAGCACAATTTGTCTTTTAATTTAGTTTATGGTGCCTTTTGCTATACGAAAGTTGCTAATTTTTAGTCCCATCTCTCAATCTTTTCCCTTATGGCTACTAAGGTGTCCCAACCTAAAATTTATAAACAAGAATTCTCTATTTTCCTCTCTTTACATTTGTAGTTTATTTTATGATTATATTTCAATACATCTGTACTTTTTCATATTGTATGAGGAAAAGAATCTCATTTTTTAAAAAAATGGGTAAGCAATTTTTTATCATGTCTTCCCCCCCATCTGAAATACCACCATTATTATCATATTCTCAGATCTCCCTATACACATTGGCCTGTTTTGAAACTTTCTGTTCTCTTCCTCTGTCTATTCTCGTGCTAGTATTTTCAAGTGCTGTTGCTTTACAGTATAATTTTATTTTTATTTTTTTAAGAGAGAGAGAGGAAAGAGAATTTTAATATTTATTTTTTAGTTTTCGGCGGACACACATCTTTGTTTGTATATGGTGCTGAGGAACGATCCTGGGCCGCACGCATGCCAGGCGCGCGCAATACCGCTTGAGCCACATCCCCAGCCCCTATAGTATATTTTTAAATAACTCTTTTTAAGGATATTCTTCCGTGTTCTTACCTATTTACTTTTCCAGAAATCAACTTTAAGATCTATTTTATTGGAATTTCATTAAATTAGGTTAGCAAGAACTGATTTCTAATGTTGATACTTATCGTTCATCTAGAAGCATGATCTATTCTCTCCATTTAAAAGGGACTTATATATTTTCATTTCTAACACATTTTTGGTTCATTGTAATCTTATAATTTTATAATTTTGAAGTCTGCTGTATTGATAGATAAAAATGATGTATCATTTAATTTGTGTTTTGATTCTAGAGAAGTTACATATTTTTAAAGTATGTTTATTAACTTCCTATGCTCTGTAAATTTTTTCATCAGCTCCTTGATCCATTATTCCATTGGGGTCTTAATCATATATGAGTTTATTGTGTCATAAGGATATTTATCCTTTGTCACAGATACAGGAGACACCGTTCCAGTTTATTGTTTGCCTTTTAATTTACCACTTCTTTTTACTCCCCAGAAATTTGAAAGTCTAATGTAGTTAAGTGTATGAATCCTTTGTGATTTTAGTATTGCTCTTAGAAAGTCCCGTAAATTTTTTTTGCTGAATATTGCATGTTTATGAGAAATATGCCATGTGAAAAACTAGTCATATTGGCCTGATAAAAGAATCAGTTCTTAGTTTATTTATAGATGTTTAATAATACAATATTGTGGTATTAGTGATGTTCATTTTTATAACAGACAACTGAATATGTTGTATGTATACATATGTATATATGCACATGACTGAAATGTTTTATATACATACACACAAATATATTTGAATGATTGGAACATTTGGTTATGATTTTTCATTTTAAGAATTTTAATTTTTGGCAAGTGTAAGTAATTTTAGTAGAACTGTTTATAAATTGTTTAGTTTGAATATTTAAATAGGCAATATGCTCTGATATGATATTTGATATAGTGTTAAGGTCAGAAATCATTTTAAGTTGAATTTTCTGTCTTCACAGGAAGTTATTTGCATGAATTTGTTCCCTATTAAACACTGTCCAATAACTTGAACCTCTACCCCTTGACTTCCTCTAATCCAATCATGGTTATATAAATTTGTATTCATGTAAATTTTTATTAACAGTCTTGCAAACACTTATATTTTCCCTGAGCTTTTATATATATAATAATTGAATTGCCCATTTATTATAATGAATATGCTTTTATTTCTAAAAGCCAAAAATCCTTTAGAGTATTGAACAGCATCTGGAGAGTAGGAGCAGATATGCTTTCTCATTGAGAATATTATTATTCTCAATGTACTAATAATACTCTGTAGAATAATAACCAGTAACATGGTAAAGGAAGATTCAATACAGGAATTAGAAGGCTGTACCTAAAACTTACATAGTTTGATCTTTTTGTTTTTTATTCATATAACATATTTATTGAACACATTAGCACTAACCATTCTACATCAAAGAATAAGAGGAACAAACCCCTGTGTCCAAGGAATTGTCACTCCAGTGGGAGAGATAGATAATAAACATTTCAATAAATAAATTCAAATATTAAATCTGGTAGAGAAAAAGATGTTGAAACATAGCAAGGCAAGAGAGAAAGGAGTGACCCAGGCCTGGGGGATCAGAAAGGAGGTTCCTTAGACGGAATGATAAGGAAAAATTATTTTAGCAAGTGGCAGTTGGGATGGGGTATAGTTTGATCTTAAGATGAATTAACATTTAGTTCTTATACCTTCTTGAACACTAAATGCATTATTTTATATACAGAAGGTCCTTAATAAAATATTTGTAGTGAATAGCTGAATGAAACATCTATTAGTGGTAGAAATTCTTTTAATTAAAATTGCTGGGAAATGCAGTTCTAAAATTTCTACATAAATTTTGTTTAATCCATTAAAGTATACATAATCAACTTGCAACATACCTAGTCAGAAATTTCTTTTGTACTTAATATTCATTTAATTACCTGATCAGTTAGTTCAATTGTAGATAACTTCCTTGCTGAATTTGTTCATTCAGTTTTCATGTGGTTGAAAAGCTAGAACAGTGCTGTTCAATAGAACTTTTCTGTAGTGACAAAAATAGTCCAAATTTGTGCTCTGTAATACTTTTGCAAGTAGTTACATATAGCTAATAAGCTCTCGAAATGAAGTCAGTGTGCCTAAGAAACTGAACTTTTATTAAAATGGATGTAAAAGTATTTAAAAGCCATACCATCAAGATCATAAAACTTGGGGCTAGGGTTGTGGCTCATTTTTTTGCAGAATACAGATTGAAAGGAAATAAATAAGGTTATAGTGATTATCATAAAACTATATGTTGTATTTGATTATTTTGTTAAATTTGTCTGAAACAGTAGGTTGCTATATTGAATATATTATAAATCATTTCTCCTCATTTCTGAATACAATTTCAGTCTAAGGAAAAGTTTGTGTCCTCAGAACCTGCAAACTAATGCTCATTTTAAGACTGGTCCATATAAAGCTTTTGTTCATTTTTAAGCAGCTGATTTAGAAGAAAGTTTTAATGAACATGAACTGGAGCCCTCATCCCCAAAAAGTAAAAAGAAAAGTCGCAAAGGAAGACCAAGAAAAACTAATTTTAAAGGGCTGTCAGAAGATACAAGGTCCACATCTTCCCACGGAACAGATGAAATGGAAAGTAGTTCCTATGTAAGTGAAAAACTATTGGATTTTTACTTTTTGTTGCACAATGAATATTTCATTTAAACTTTTTCTGTAGTTAAGGTTTATCATTTGAAATGTTAAATAAGCTTGAAATACTGATAGCATTTCTGAAGTGTGTTTTTTTTTTCTTTTATATTTGCAGAGAGATAGGTCTCCACACAGAAGCAGCCCTAGTGACACCAGGCCCAAATGTGGATTTTGTCATGTAGGAGAGGAAGAAAATGAAGCAAGAGGAAAACTGCATATATTTAATGCCAAGAAAGCAGCTGCACATTATAAGTGCATGGTAAGTAAGGTTCTTTTTATGTGCCTAATTTAAGCCCAAGCTTTTGTGAAAATAATTTAGCTAATAACCAAACATGGCATATTTACCTCTAGTATTCATGTTCTAGAGTAATGAATAGTAATATCTTATAATCTCAAATCTTAATAAACTTTAGATTTTGAAAAAATAGCTTTTATGTTTTACTAGAATTTGAAGTGTGCTAATTATAGTTATATGCAAGATAATCCATAATTATTTCACAACTGTAAGAATTTAATTTATATAAACACGTTTTCCACTATAATAACTACTGCTGTTGTTTTACTTAATACACTATAGTGCAGTTATTATTTATGAGTCTGTCTTTCCTAATAAATTTTTCAATGCCTCAAAGATAAGAATAAGGTGAGGACAAATTTTTATCTTTACATCCTTAGATCCAGGCCTGACTTACAGAACACCTAAATGTGTTCAGTTGTATTGAATTATTCATCCCATTATATGATTAGTTCTTTTAAAGTTATATTATTTATATCAGAAGTTCTTGACTAAAGTGCATATCAGATTTACGTGGGAAGCTTTTTCCAAATAAATGTACCTCGGACCCCTGTGGAATAGATCCCACACATGTCTTTTTTACAAAACAAACAAACAAACAACAACAACAACAACAACAAAAAAAAAAAACAGGTGATTTGATCTGTATCTCTGAAATTTGTCAACTTAAACTATTTCTTAAAACTGTGGAAATGGGATGTTTTCCCCCAGAAAATGTGCCCCTCCAGTGCTAAATAAAGCATCACTGGTTCATGGGGGAAAAAAACCTGGAAATGTAAAAAGGTTGAGACAACAGGGTGATATTGTTGAAATCTTCATTGTTTGAAGCAGGGTATTTAATCTTGTCTCCACAGTGGCAATCTTAAGTTTTTTTCAGTCTTTATTTTGGGTTAAATTTTAATCAAATATATGAATATATTTAAAATATTTGTTGTTATTTGATTATTATGGAAAAAATATCTTTTCACTGGAAATTAATGCAGCATATTTATTATTATCTAATCTCTTTGTTATAAGGATTCTGAATGGTAATATTCTTGCATTTTTCTTCTCTAGTTGTTTTCTTCTGGCACAGTCCAGCTCACAACAACATCAAGAGCAGAATTTGGAGATTTTGATATTAAAACTGTACTTCAGGAGATTAAGCGAGGAAAAAGAATGGTCTGTGATTTTTATATTTGTGTTATGCAACATTATTCTTGACTCTGCTTTAAATTAAGAACACACCTCAAATTTACCAGTCATCAAGAAATTTAATATAAAGCAGTTCATATGTCAAAGCACAGTATATATTTGACTTTATTTGTAACATAATAAAAAATGCTGATGTTACTGAAACTTACTCTTTCTATGTAACTTCATTTCTTCAAAGATTTACATGGATTAGGTTTACATTTCAGGGTATTTGAGTACTCTTTAATAAAATAAATGAAAATATGAATGTAACCCACTTTATTAAGTTTAAACTGTTATATTGTATAATTTTGCTTAATGAAAAATTCCATAAGTTGAATATAGCATTGAAAACTTACCCATGTTGTTAATACTTTTTCTTTTCTTTTTTTTCTTTTGGTACCAAGGATTGAATTCAGGGGCACTTGATCACTGAGCCACATCCCTAGCCCCATTTTTATATTTTATTTTGAGACAGGGTCTCACTGAGTTGCTTAGAGACTCACTTTTTGCTGAGGCTGGCTTTGAACTTGTGATCCTCCTGTCTCAGCACCCTGAGCCACTGGGGTTACAGGCATGTGCCACCACACCCAGATTTTCTTTTCTTTTTAAAGAAAGGAAAAGATTTTTAGGGCTTCTGTTTAATTTACACATAAACAGTTATGTCTCTTAAAATGTTTATGGTAGCTTTAAAGCTTCCTTTATAAAATGTACTTTAGTCTCAAGGGTTTTTTTGGGGGGCGGAGGACAGTACTATTGATTGAACCCAGGACCACTGAGCCACATCCCCAGCCTCCTTTTTAAAAAAAAATTTTTTTTAGTTGTAGTTGGACACGATATCTTTATTTTATTTATTTATTTTTTAATGTGGTGCTAAGGATCGAACCCAGGGCCTTGCACATGCTAGGTGAGCGCTCTACCACTGAGCCACAACCCCAACCCTCCCCAGCCCTTTTTTATATTTTATTTACAGACAAGGTCTCACTAAGTTTCTTTAGAGCCTCACTAATTTGCTGAGGCTGGCTTTTGAACTCACGATTCTCCTGCCTCAGCCTCCTGAGCTTCTAGTATTTTAGGCGTGTGCCATTGCTCCTGGCTAGTCTATTTTTAAACATGCTGAATTACTAATAAGGAACTTTGACAAATATTGGCATCTTTATTGATCACTTACTCCTTTAAAGCTTATGCAAGTGGAATGTCAGTGGAATACAAAGTCTTTTAAGACAGCAGTTATCTCTAGAAATGACTTAATGATGATTTTTTGTTTTGAAAATTTTTCAGACATCAAAATTACAAAGACTAGTAACACATCCATCACCTTAATTCATCATTTATCAAGGATTTGTGGTACTCATTTCACTATGCCTTTAATTCTTGTTGCTTGAAGTATTTTAAATCAAAACTCAGATTTCATATCATTTCACCTCTGTCTAGTGCAGTATAAATCTCTTCACTGGACATTTTCTTACCTAACAACAATATTGTTACACCTTCTATATAACAGCTAATTCCTTGGTGTTACTTAATACCCACTTCATACTTATATTTCCCTACCTGTCTCCAAACTGGCTGTAAGGTTGATTTATGTGAATTGGGTTTCAAAGGAAGTCCATGCTTTACATTTTGTTCTTGTCATTTCATTTTGTTATTGTTTTTGCAATACTGGGGAATAAACCTAGGGATGCTCTGTCATTGAGCATTACATCCCCGGCCCTTATTTATTTATTTGTTTGTTTATTTATTTATTTGCTTTGAGGCAGGATCTCACTTAAGTTGTGGAGGCTGGCCTTGAACTTGTTATCCTCCTGCCTCAGCCTTATGAGTTACTGGGATTACAGGTGTGCACCACCATGCCCAGCTCTACATTTGTTTTTTACATATCCTTTACATAATGTACAGCGGCCTCTCCTCCCTCTCTCTGTTGTTTTGGATTTTTCTTGTATGCTACTGACTTGAAGAAAATGAATTAATTGTCCTTTAGAATGTCCTACTATTTTATGTGTTTGCTTTTCATGATGCTATTTGTCTCTCTAACCTCCATATTTCCATTTAAAGTGGGAGATGCATGTAAAGCTTGATTAGATTCATTTTCATCTTTTTTGGGGGGTGAGATCATCCACATCCTACCTATCATATCAGATAGGTCATAATGATTGACTCTTGGTTTCAGGTGGTAAATCTGATCCCTCTACTGTGAAGGTACTCTTCATTCTTTCATGTAATGGTTTCAGACAATTATCATCTTTGTCTTACTCTATTAGAATTGACCCTTTCTTTGTGGAGTTTCTTTTGAGGTATGAAGATTGTTGTTATCTGTTCCATTTAGATTCAGTTCAGTTTAGTAATAAAGAGAACTCACAGTACTAAAAAGAAATAAGGGAAAATCATGCAGCAATGTCGTGTCATTAAAAAATCCAAATAAGTGAATAGGACAACCGTTCAATTCACTTACTGTTTTCTTCTGTACTGTTGAAGGTTAGGGTAAATACTAAATTGGTATCTCTCTCCCATGTGTGCTCCAAAGGAAATTAGTCCATCAGGATACCTCCTTACCTGCTCTGAAAGTAAAAAGGCATCTAGAGTTCAGTAAATTTGAAAACTATCTACTATATACCCCTTCCTGGAGAAAAGGCTGTGAGAAGTTCTGCAATAAAGTGATCTGCTTAACCCACTGTTTCTCAAACTTATTTGACTATGAAATTCTTTTTGCAACAGGCACTTTCAATCTCAGAACATTCTTTAGGTGAGGCTGATCAAGGCCAAAGTCAGGAGTTTTGAAAAGATTTCAGCCCCTTAATTTCTGCCCTTTTGTCTACTTGGTGATGATCTCTCTCTGAAGGGATGCTTTCCTGTTTCCTCATTCTTCCCCCAATTAAAATAGGAAAGGATCTGATCTCAAGGAGGAAGAGAAGTCAGACCACTGAAATATATCAACTTTTTGTGTTTGGTATCAAGGATTGTCATAAGACACATGGGAGATGTCAGTTCTCCCATAGTTGGTATAGTTTTTCTGACAAGCTGGAAGTTTTTAATTGTTAAATAACGTAAACATCAGGGCATGACTTAATTAGAAGGTTTAAGTTGCCACATATTATTCTTTTTTTTGTTTGTTTGTTTGAGACAGGGTCTCCTGGGGCTCAAGTGATCCTCCCACCTCAGTCTCCTGCATAGCAGAGACTAGAAGTGTGCACCATTGCACCTGGCTGTAACATTATTTTAATTATGTATTATAAGTACAGTGTACTCTCTTTTCTGATAGAATATTGCTGCTGTTTTCTTTATAAACTGGAATAGTTGGCTGAAATATGACTAAAATAGAATAAATAAGATTGCCTAAACTTTGGAATTCTGCTTACGATCATTCTTTCTCTTTCTTTTAAACAGAAATGTACACTTTGTAGTCAGCCTGGTGCTACTATTGGATGTGAAATAAAAGCCTGTGTTAAGACCTACCATTACCACTGTGGAGTACAAGACAAAGCTAAATACATTGAAAATATGTCACGAGGAATTTACAAGTAAGAAAGCAACATTTGTCCATTTTCCTAAACATGTCAGTAAGTAACTGCACTTAAGTAGGTTACCAGTTACCTCTTTGGTGGCATTTAGTCAAATATAGAATATTGAGCCTATTATATAGGGAATGAGAATTGCAATTGGCACTTTCCTGTGACTATATATCCCTGAATTAGCATTTATTCATTCATCCATGCTTACTCTGTGCCAAGCATTGTGCTAGGAGCTGGGTATACAATAATGATCAAGACAGACACAGACTGCGTCCTTTTAAAGGATACAGTCAGTTAATTGGGAGCACCCTATTTTTACATGACCAGACATAAATAAACAATTACAAACTACATAAGCACTCTAAAGTTACAAAGTGCTATGAGAACATATGACAGGAGAGCTAATATAGTCTGTAGTAGGGAATGTTTAAGAATTTTCTGAAGGAATCAGCACTTGCGCTGAGATAAGGATAAAGGTGAAGATGGGGAGGCATTCTAGGAAGAGAGAAAAGCAAGTGTGCAAGACTTTCGGGTGGGAAAGGAGCCAAGGAGAGATGGGGAGATGAGTTAGAAGGCTATGGCTGATGATCCAGGTGATAATTGTTGGTAACTTTGACTAGGATATTGTTGAAGATAGAAGTCAAAAGATTGTCTTGGAAAAATGATGAATGAATATGGTGTTGGGGTGTAGCTCAGTGCAATAGCATGTATAAGACCCTGAGTTCAGTCCCCAGCATAGCAAGGGAAAAAAAGTAGGATTTGGAGATTTGGGACTGCAATATCACTTACTTTTTTTATGAATCTTCCACTGTGGGATAGTGGCATCTATAATGATTTCATTTGTTTAATCAAATGTAGAATAATTTGATAGGGATACCTGAAATTTAATTTGCCTTTGAGAGTTGTAAAGCACTTCTGTATTCTCACGTGCCTAATATGCAGTAAACCAATAACTTCAGGGTCTGGTATTATGTGTAAAAAGCAGTTTACTCAAGCAGTCATCAGATCATTTGGGTTGCCTTCGTAAGTTGCTGATGCCATATTATAAAACTGACCAAATTTTGTTAGGGCATAAATATTTTCAAAGGAGTTCCATCAAGCCTTTAAGAAACAGATAATATCAATGTTATTTGAAAAGAACTAACACAAACAAGAGATGGGAAATTTCTTGGCTCATTCTATAAAGCATGCTTAACTGTGATACCAGACCTGACCTAACAAAGATACATTAAAAGAACAAACTGGAGACCAGTCTTACTTTTATAAATATATATACAAAAATCTAAATAAAATATTAGTAAATTGAGTGCAGCTCTATCTACAAATTTAAAAGATGTTCAAAATTAGGACATATGTTAATGTAATCTATTATAACTAAGGGTAAAAAAAATCCTGTACCTTCCCAATAGATGGTGAAAAGACATTTTATAACATTCAATATCAATTTATGATTTTATTTTGGTACTAGGTATTAAACCCAGGGGCGTACGTAACCAATGAGCCACATCCCCAGCGTGTTTTTTTTTTTTTTTTTTTAATTTTATTTAGAGAAAACTCTTGCTGAGTTCCTTAGGGCCTCACTAAGTTGCTGACACTGGCTTTGAACTCATGATCCTCCTGCTTCAGCCTCCCAAGCTGCTCGGATTACAGGCATGCACCACTGTGCCCAGCCCAATGTTTTGAGTTTTAAAGTAACATAAAAAGAGTGCTCTTGGTAAGCTAGGAATCTTAATAGGGTGAGTAGGAGAAAATAGCAAATAATTTAGAATTGAAATAAGGAGCAATGGTCCTTATCCAGGGGTGATCCTCAGAATCACCTGAGGTGGGTGGGGATCGATGCTTGGGCCCCACCCCACAGAGATTTAAGTTCATTAGGTCTGTGTTGAGGCACAAACCCTGTATTTTATGACTTTTCATGTGATTCTTATGTTCATCTCTAACAGAACCATTAGACTAAATGCACTTTTTTTTTCTTTTTTTGGGGGGAGGTACCAGGGATTGAACTCAGGGGCACCCAGCTACTGAGCCACATCCCCAGTCCTATTTTGTATTTTATTTAGAGACAGGGTCTCACTGAGTTGCTTAGCACCTTGCTTTTTGCTGAGGCTGGCTTTGAACTTGCAATCTTCCTGTCTCAGCCTCCTGAGCCACTGGGATTACAGGCATGTGCCACAGCACCCAAACTAAATGCACTTTTATTGAGATTAGGAGGAAGACAAAGGAATCAACTACCACCATTACTTTCAACATTCTTCTCAAGGGTTAAGCTAATGTAACAACAAAGGAAAAAGGGGCTGGAGGTGTAGCTCAGTGGTAGAGTATTTGCCTAGCATTTAAGAGGCTCTGGGTTTGGTCCCTAGCATGCAAAAAAGAAAAATGTATAATAAATGGTCTGGGGTTGTGGCTCAGCGGTAGTGCGCTCGCCTCGCACGTGCATGACCCTAGGTTCGATCCTCAGCACTACATAAAAATAAATAAGTGAAATAAAGGTTTTGTGTCCAACTACAACTAAAAATAAATATCTTAAAAAATGTATAATAAATAAAATGATCAGTGTCAATTATTGATGTATATCAAGAAAATCCAAAGGAATTAATTCTGAACTTATTAAAATTAATAAGGCTGCACAATATGAAATGACTTTAAAAAAACAGTTCCAGTTAGAAAATGCAAAAGAAAAATGTTCGTCATCCATAGACACAAATTAAAGGTGAATCTTTTCCTTCTTTTTTTTTTTTTTCCACTACTGGGAATTGAACCCAGGACCTCATGCATGCTAGGCAGGCACTCTACCACTGAGCTTTTGTATTTTGAGACAGGATCTCCCTAAATTGCCCAGTGTGGCCTGGAACTTGCCATCCTCCTGCCTCCACTGCCTAAGTAACTGAGATCACAGGTGTGCACCACTGCACCCAGCTTAACCTTTTCCATCTATAAAGAAAAAAGGACTCAGACAAAATATATTATGCTTCTTGACAGAATAGCATTGAAAATTATCTATTTTCACCAAATCAATCTATTATTTAATATAATTTAATATAATTATTATCTATTATTTAATATAATTTTAAACCAAATCCAAAATTTTTGACAATTTTATTTAGAAGAATAAGTGTGATATAATTTTCTACTTGTAATGATTAAGTTTACTTTATGTAATGGGAAAAAATATCAGCTTCAACAAGGTAGTTGTTTCTTACCTCAGGTGGGCAGAGGAAAGAAGTCTAGATGTTGGGGAGCAGTTTGTCAGTGTCATCAGGGACCCAGGTTACGTATCTATCATCTTTCTGCTTATTCATCCTTAGAACATCCTTCCACATATGTGTGTATGTATTTTTGTACGCACAGGAAGATCTCTAGAATACATTCAGCAAAATTAATGGTTACTATCTACCATTAATTGCAAAGGGATGGAGGAGAAGAGACAGTTTTACATTTCCCATTGTCTGATTCTATGGTTTATGATGAACTGTGTACTGTTATTTAAGTAGCCATTTTTTATTTTTCAGTACCCAGGATTGAACCCAGGGGGCGCTTAACCACTGAGCCACATCCCCTACCCTATTCATTTTGAATTTTGAGACAGGGTCTCACTAAATTGCCAAGGCTCGCTTTGACCTTGTGATCCTCCTGCCTCAGCCTCTTAAGCCACTGGGATTACAGACATGTGCCACTGTGCCTGGCAGCCATTAACATTTTAAAAGAACAAGCCCATTTTATACATCTAAAATCTAGTATGTGGGGGCTGGGGTTGTGGCTCAAGTGGTAGCGCGCTCGCCTGGCATGCGTGCGGCCTGGGTTCGATCCTCAGCACCACATACAAACAAAGATGTTGTGTCTGCCGAGAACTAAAAAATAAATATTAAAAAAATTAAAAAAAAAATAAAATCTAGTATGTGAAGAATTACTGCATTTACATTTTTATTTTATTTAGCTATTTTTATTATAATTACCTATTTTCATTTTGGAAAAAGTAGAGAATTAGATAAGAAAAACGAGTTAATTAATTCTACTACCCAGAGCTAACAATTTTTAAATTTTTTGGAATATTTTCTTCTTGATGTTTGTGTGATTGTGTAAATGTGTATATTTATAAAAAAGATTCTTATATATACTGATTCATGATCTGTTTTCCAATTACTATACTGAGACTTTTTTCTGTGACATTAAACAGTTTTATATGTATTTTAATGGTTACATAGTATTCTATCCTGTGGATATGTCAGTTAGTTTCATTGTTTCCATTTTTGGATATTTAGAGGTCTTTTCTTTTCCCTTCTTTTCTCTTCTCTTCTCTTCCTTTCTTCTTTTCCACTTTTTGACTATTAGAAAACCTTGTTTTAGTACTGGGGGTGTGGCTCAGTGGTAGAGCGCTTACCTAGCATGTGTGAGGCCCTGAGTTCAATCCTCAGCACTACATAAAAATAAATAAATAAATAAAGGCATTGTGTACAACTACAAAATAAATATTTAAAAAGAAAAAGAATACCTTATTTCAGTGACCATTTCTAAGCAAAATTATTTGCACAAAGATCCATAGTGATTTGAAATGCTCTTTCTTTTTCACATTAAAATATGTTTCTTGGGCTGGGGTTGTGGCTCAGCAATAGTGTACTCACCTAGCATGTGTGGGGCCCTGGGTTTGATCATCAGCACCACTTAAAAATAAATAAAATAAATGTACCCAAATAAATGTGTCCAACCACAATTAAAAAATAAAATTTAAAAAATGTTTCTCCAATCTGCTTTCAACATGGGTTACAGACAGAGACCTTTCAGTTCAAATGAGAATCTATATGCAAGTAGTTTGAGGAGAGAGGAATGGGCAAATAGGAAGAAATGCAGAGGGATATTTCTGTATAAAGTAGCTTCCTTATCTTTTAAATATGGCTTTCCTTCCTTTACCAACCCTTTCTGGATTCTGACAATATATTCATATTAAAAAGGAAGGGAGGAGTATGTTTGTTGCCTTCATTGTCTTTAAAATAATTTAATATGAATTTTTTAAAATGTCAGTTTCCCACCATAAAATAGTGAGTTCTGTGACAGCAGGGATCTTGTTTGACCAACTGACACCTGTGACCTTGGTGCCTAGACTGGTAAAAGACACTTAAGCAACTATGGAAAATATTCTGTAAATGGAAAATCATTCCATAAAAAGATCAAAAATTTTCTGACAACAAGGGACTTGTTAATTTTAGATGAAACCTTTCTATTCAAAAGATTTTTCAAATGTACACCAAAATAGAATGGTATGACAATTTTCTCTATCAGCAGTTACCAAGTTATTACCACAGTTGTTTCATCTATTGTTTTTTTCTTGAAGTATGTTAAAGCAGAATTCCAGCTCTCTTGTTCTTATCTCTACATACTTTAGTATGCATCTCTTACAAATACGGGTATATCTTACAAAATCAGTGTTCCATTATCACATATTATAAAATGAACAATTCCTTATTAGTATTTTCTCATACCCAGTCCATTTCCACGTTTCCCTACTTGTCTCGCAAGTGTCTTTTTAGATTTGATTTGCTCAACTATTCAATACATCAAGGTCCATCCACTGCATTTGACCTGTCTGCTAAATCTATCTTAAAATAGAGCTACCCCTAACTACTCACATTTTTTCTATCTTCTTGAAGAACCCTAATAAGTTATCCTGTGAAAGTCCCACATTGTAAATGTCTGCTTGCTATTTCTTGTTGTCTTTAACTTATTTATTCAACCTTTCCCTCCATATTTTGTGTAAACAATAAGCTGGTTCAAAGGCTTAATATGATTCAGGTTATAATTTAGGCAAGATGCTTCATAGGGATACTATATAAGGAATCTAACTCTTGACATTTGAACTTGTGAAATACAAGACGTAGTTTCCAATGTGCATCATTTGAAGAGTAAAAATTCTCCATAGCTCTTTGAAAGTTATCGAAAATGTTTTAAGACTCAAAAATGAGAAAAACTGGATTGAAGTAATTTGTTAATATTGTACTCCCAACCCCACTCTTGGCTTTTATTCTACTCAAATATTAGACCTACTTTAGATCATCTATTTGACATGTGAATTTCTATATAATCTTTTATCCATTATTGACCACAAGAGGGCATCTAGTGAACATTTTCTAACCATTGTTCCATTATCATATTGTGTGTAATTCACCTAAAACTGAGCTCAAATCAGCCCACCTTTCTCTGATTCTACAAAATCATTTATATTGCTATTTTTATTAAAAACTTAAATGAATTTCAGGTTGGGAATCTATGTAGCTCAGTGATAGAGGGCTTACCTAGTGTACATGAGGGCCTGGGTTCAATCCCCAGCACTGCAAAAATAAATAAATAAATAAATAAATAAATAAATAAATAAATAAATAAATAAATAAAAATCAATTTTAAGGGGCTAGGGCTGTGGCACAGTGGTAACATATTTGCCTGGCATGTGTGATGCACTGGGTTCGATTCTCAGCACCACATATAAATAAATAAAATAAAGGACTATCAATAATTAAAATATATATATTTAAGAAAATAAAATAAATTTCAAATACATAGCATATTATATCCAAGTAAAAGGTTGTTGAAACAGCATGATACGAAAGAATCACTCAAAAGATTTTCATTGGAGAAATCTGGTCATCACCACCACCGTAACCAAATGATCAAGCATCAGCATCACTAATAGCAGAAGGTTTGAAATTACATGCCTCCTGCAGTATGCAGGATCACCTAAAATGTGACTTGACTGAAAAACAAAAGTTAAACCTAAAGCTAATCAAACCCTTAGACATTCTTCCCATTTAATATAAAATATAGGGTGAGAGAACCAAATAAAACAGTATAATCACAGTGTGATGAAGTTGATAAGCAGGCTGGTCTGATTCTGTCCAGAAAAGTCAATGTTGTGAGACAAAAAGAAGTTGGAGGGACCAGACTAGAATGAGAGAGACATAGCCTAATTCAATGCAGGAAAACTGTTGGATGATTCATGAAGGTATTCTAGTATAGGCTAGGACACCAGTGATGAAAAGACATTTGAAGATTTTGAGAAAAATTGTTTCATTAGATGTGAGCAGAAAGTATCAGTTCATATAGAATATATTTCTTGATATGTGACTGCAAATTATGGATATGAAACAAATTCATAGAATTTGATTATTCCTTATATATACCCAAAAGGTGTATTTTTAAGTTGGCCAAACACCTTGCTTTTAATCTGATTGTCCAGAATGAGGAATTGCCTTATGATAACTGTCATCATAAACTAGAGGTTTTGAGATAAATGTGTTATGTCAATAATACTGTGTTTTCCTACCTTGCAGATAGAAATGGACCTGTAAACAATGATAGGGTATTTTTAATTGGAATGAGGAAACTCATATTTTATATGTGCTCAGACTTTATCTGCTAAATATGATATGAGTGTATTCTCATTGAAAATGACAACAAATTTTGAAATTTTTGTTTTTTCTCATTGTAGACTGTATTGTAAAAATCATAGTGGAAATGATGAGAGAGATGAAGAAGATGAGGAACGAGAGAGTAAAAGCCGGGGAAAAGTAGAAATTGATCAGCAACAACTAACTCAGCAGCAACTTAATGGAAACTAGGTATGAATGTTAATTATATGGGATCTGTTGTCAGGATACAATACACACTTGATAAATAAATACACAAGTAATGGTATGCAGTAAGATATTTTAATCCTATTATGTTTAGTTAAGAGCATGTTACTGGAATGCTGAGGATTGTGTAGGCTTGCATAGTTGTTGTTTTTCTTTTTTTTAACTAGCCAATTTTGTAACCATAAAAACAAGCTATCTACTTTATCAATAAATGTAGTTATAATGTCAAATTAGTAAGATATTCTCACTCCTCAATAACATTATGTTGATTGTATTCCCCTCAAGCATCATATTTTACATATTTTTATCATCTTTTAAACAGGTTCATGGGACAGAGTTAGAAAACTGGGAATGAATAAGACATCCATAACTACTATTCTTTTTTCACTGTTTTCTAAAATTAAAAAGGGTTTGTAACTTTTTACTGCCCAACTCTTAGATCTTTCATTGAACTGCCTAAAAACATCTTGTTTGTTTTATGAGCCTTCACTAGACGGCGAGTTTGACATGTTGGTATTACGTAGCTGTAGTTTGCAGTTTCTGGGAAGCAACTGAAACACTATTAACCCTGTGTATAGTGTCAACAGTTAAAGCAGACATTGAAATGAAGTAAGCTATATTTCTGGACTGAACAAAGTTCTACTGTTTAGAGTGTTTAAGTTTGTTTAGTGGATTCATGCTCAAGGGAAACTATAAGCAAATTTTACTTTACAATGCAAACATGCCGCTGGTGGCAACACATGGTAATTTGTGGATTTTTTTTTCACACTCAAGTAATGGAGGCTAGAAATGAAGAGAACCTTCTTTTTCTCTTGGCTTTGACAGCACATGCTAAAAATCTCTTCCAAGAAGTGTGCTGAAGCTTTTCATTTGGTTCCTGTTAACGTTGTTCTCACTGACCAGCATGGACTCGGGCAACTGGTGATTATAAGCTATGAGCTCCAGTGCTTATGCCAAAATTCTCTCGACAATACACTGCTTCTCTTTCCATGTCATACAAAGAGCTTCTGGCAAAATGATTGAATCCTTTCATGTTTAAACTAATATTTGGCAACAGCAAATTAAACCTCTTTCTGATTAAGGGGTTACTACTCGCTAAGGACTTTAGACACCATGTCTGAAACCCATTCCTCCCAAGTGCCCTGTTGTGTGAACACTTCACATATTGGCCCAAAGTATGTAAGGAGGTCTCGTGTGTTGTAGGAGTAAAAAACAGTCTTTGCAGAAAACAGTATTTATTTTTAATTTTGTGACCACTATTTTAGAAACTTTATTTAATATTTGTAATGTTTTCAGTCATTGCTTTTGTTATCTATTAAATAGGCTTTGGGGCCCTGCTTTTTTCTGGCAGGGCTCAGTATTGTTTTATTCATCATCACAATTGTTGATGAAAGCCTAAGAACCCACCCAGCTTTTTAGAAAGGATTTTTACACTGGCATTTCCAGCTAGTGATATTTTCTTCCACTTCTCTCCTGAAGCACATTTATATGTTTCTTTATGGCAAAACCAAAAACAAAACAACAACAACAAAAAAAAACTTTAGTTGTGGTCTGCCTGATATTACCATAGCACCTCAATACCAAGGGTAGGATTCTGATTTCTGAATTATTAGTTAACCTACCATAGTAAAGCAGATTTGCAAATAAGAAACAACATGCTAACTTGACTATACATTGAGATATTCTGCAGCTGATAGATTTAAAAATGTAACAGGTGGAAAATTACACTGTGCTTAATGACTGAATTTTTTAACTGCTAGTCCCTTAAGATCATGTTTGTCAAGTGTGTATTTACACATTTCCTTAAATCAAGGGACTCTATGCGTGCTTTATTTTAACCATCTTTATTGTTATTTTTAGAAGGAAACTAGCTTTAGTAGTGGATTGCCCTCCATGTTTTCTCTTTTTGCTCTTAATCTGTCATCATGTGTATGTGATTAATTTTCAAAGTTCATCATGACTTGAAGTGCAAGGACAGATCTAAATGTTGTTTACCAAGCTATGTGACTTTTCCCAAAGGATCTGTACTTTATTTCCTTACAACGGCTTGAAAAACCATTATTTTTTAAATCTTTAAATCACTGTGTCTAGATCATTTTTACATTGTGTGCCATAGAACTTACCCACGGAGAAACAGAGCTCCTTCATTTTTGGACAACTACTGTAATGATGTTTTTTTTTTTAGGAAAAATGGAAGGTGCCAGGGGTAATCATGGCCAGTCAATAATTATATAAAGGACTTCAAATACTATAGCTGTCACTTGATGGATTTGTTATGTAGTAAAATGTACGACTTTGTATGGGTTTCTTCAGCCCTTTCTCTGCCACTAGCAACCAGAATAGCACTTTACCTTTTGGTTGGCTAGATAAGTGGATGACTACCTGTTTTTCTCACTGTGGTGTGATTGGCTAAATAATCTTTCATTAAAATTGAAATGTAAATTGCAGTCACATGAAAAATCACCTTGGGTTGTAAACCTCCAATATTTTGATTCTCTATCCATGTTTTCATCACATGCTGAGTAAAAGTGCCTTACAATGTAAAAATTGTACAGTACTTATGTTCCCAAGTAGCATCATCATCTTCTGGGTAGTAATTCCATTGTGGTATTAATATTTAGATAAATGGACCTCAGCAGTGTATTTACTGTACATCTCTTAAGTCTTTAACTGTAGTTTTAATAAGCATGACATTATTTGATAAGTATATGACATTTACATCATTTCCCAAAATACTGCCATTACTGTCTTTTATGCATATTTTAGCCTGAAATTTTGAAGCATCTTTTTCTTTCTTTCCTTTTTTCTTTTTTTTTTGTTTTATTTTTGTTATTGATATTAAACAGTGTAATCTTTGCAAGCGTATATTGAAGATTATTCTGGAGCATTTATTGCCTTACCAGAAATGTTAGTAAGAAATGTTCTTTAGAGTAGAAAGATAGACTTGAGTTTCTATACTTTAATAAGAGCTCTTTGTTCCTGGGGGGAGGTGGGTGGGGGTGAATTTTACTTTCATCTCAATTTATTAAAACCCACAACTGAAATAAATTTCATTTCAAGGATCAACAGTTTTAGACTTTCAGATAGTAAATGCTCAGAAGTACATGCTACTCAAGATATTAAGAGATCTGTAGATCTACTATTGAATCAGAATCTATGTACTTGAACAAATGTGTGAATCTCAAATGTCTCAAAGCAAAAGAAAAAGTGTTCTAGAGTGTTGTTGCTTTTTTAAAAAGCACTAAAGTTAGACCAAGGTATAGTTTTGTTCTGAAAGACATTTAGGTTAATTGTAAAGATAAGGAATGCATCATGGGTCAAAAATCAAACATTCCTCTCATGTTATGTATATTTTGTTCCTGTTATATTGGCTTTATTTTCAAAATTGTAGTTTGTAGTATTAGTTTCCTTTTATTGGTATTCTTGCATATACTATTCATTCAATAAATGAGTTATGACTTTCATATTTGTATGTCTTTTTTGTGAAACATATAATGAAGTTTATTTGACACCAGGTATAATACTGTGTTCGTTTTAGTATTGCTTAATTTTAAGGTGAAATGTCAGAGGGGTTAGGGATGTAGACCAGTGGTACAGCACTTAGCATGCTCAAGACCCTCAGTTCAGTCCCCTGCACTATGAGAGAGAGAGAGAGAGAGAGAGAGAACACACCTACCTCAAAAAAACTATTGTAGGGGAAAGAAAAGTATGGGAAGAAAAAAAGTTAATTCAAATTCACAATCTAAAGGTTTTCTCCAAGAGAGAGAGAAACAGCAATTTTTTAAGCACAATACAATTGCATTACATTTTGGTTCTTCTAGTACATTTCAAGGATCAACAGTTTTAGACTTTCAGATACTTAGTACTTAAAATACTGGAACCTAATTAGAAGGTGATTTTGAAAATAAACACACCAAAACTCCTAGTATAATTTATGTGACAGGTTGCAGGAGTGAAGGATTAATACCCTTGTCATAAGGGACTCTACCTCATAGGCTTATTACTCCCATTACTACGGGCATCATGCTGCTAGTACAGTACTCCTGTATTGAGATTGGTCATGTCCAGGTAGAAATCAGAGTTTTAATTAGTGGAATATGCTCATTCCATACATAATTCCTAACCTGCTTTCTTAATCAGAGGAGGGGAAAAATCAAGTAACAGGTTCTGATTAATGCTGAAACAGGATGGCAGGTTTTACTGCAAATGCTACCTAGTAGCACCTGGCACATGCATGTGTCTGTACATTTAAAATCGTTATTAAGTCACATTTTAATTACCATAATAAAAATACGGAGATGGGGTGTTATGTGATTTTCTTAAGTTAACTGAAACTGTTGAGAGCTTATTTATTGTTTTGTTTTTATGGCCAGCAAATGGCCAGTCTACTTACATTCCCTCTTATATTTATGTATTAGAGTCTTCCATTATGGAGGCAAAGTACTGCTTTGTATATCAACTGATGTTATATAACAGCCTTGTCCAGATACTGAAGTATTTGGACATTGAGAATGTAAGGCAAAAATGTATTCTTGATTTTTATTCAGAAGATGAAAATTATAAAGTACTAATGACTGTAACTTATTAATGACATTTGGAAATGAGACATTTCTGCATATGGTCAATGTGCTAAAGTCAATCAATCAGACCTGGGTTCTTGTCAAAAGACAGCTGGTCCACAAACGTCTAGAGTGTGTTTTTGCCCATACCTCTCCTATGGCTGTGGTTTTTTTTGTTTTGTTTTGTTTTTTTGTTTTTTTATGATGGTGGTTAGGAGACAGGGAAAATAAAAGGCAGCTGGGTAAAGAGCTAACTAGGTCCACTGTGTGAATGAAAATATTCTGCTAAAGAGACATACATGGAAACAAAAATGCTGTTTGAGGGAGTAACCATTTAAATGGGACCACAAAGATTAGATATTTAAGAAAGTGTTAAAGAGTGATGAGACAGAAACAGACTGTGCTATAATATGGATACTGGATGTAGAGATTTTGTCTTTGAATTTTTATAAAGTGATCTGTACATAAGAGAAAGTTGTTTCTGAGTATTTTTTAATCTCAGAACTATATGCAGGTTTTTATTTATAAAAGTAGTATATAGCCATAAAATGGGATGAATTACTGATGAATGCCACAATATGAATGAACCTTGAAGAAATGCTAAGAAGCCAGACACAAAAGATCACATATGATATTCCACTTATGAGAAATTTCCAGAGAAACAAATCCACAGAGACAGAAGGAAGATTTGTGGTTACCTGGGGCTACAGAGATGGAGGAATGAGGAATAATTGTTAACAGGATTTCTTTGGGGATGGTAAAATGTCTGGAATTAGTTGTCAATGGTTGTACAATGTTGAGAGTATACTAAAATCCATGAATTATACACTTTTAAGAGATTGTATTTTATCTTTTATGAATTTTACCTCAATTAAAAAAAAACTAATATATGGCCATTGCACAAAATAAAAAATACACAAAGGTGGGCCGGGGATGTGGCTCAGTGGTAGAGCATTTGCCTATCATGTGGGAGGCATTGGGTTCAATCCCTGGCACCACATAAAAGCAAACAAATAAAATAAAGGTATTGTGTCCATCTACAACTAAAAATATATATAAAAATACACAAAGGTATAAAAGCAAAATGTGAAAATATTCCCCCCTTTTTCACAAGCCTACTTCCCAGTTCTTTCACATTAATAGGATCATGCTATTAAGTTGTATACCTTGTCTTTTTTACTTGAACACATTACAAGGTGCTAGTACATCCAGATTTCTCATTCTTTTTAGCAGCACCAACTCTGTGGTGTTTCAGCATATGCCTGTCTAGTTCTCACATACGACCCTGTGTTCTTATGCAAGTAATTTCTTAGGCTAAATTTCTAGAAGTGGAGCTGATAAATCAAGTGTATATACAATTAATTTTTGATAAGAATTACCATCCACAAAATTTGTACCAAGTCAACAGTTCATCCACGGGGATTAAGCTTGCCTGCTCCTCCGCCTCAGAAGAGTGCTTCTTAATGAAAAGAGGTATGGTGCCTTTTTTAACATACACACTCCATAGGGTTTTGATTTTATTGTGGAACCCATATAGACCATTTCAAAGTGATGTGTGAGCTATCTTTGGGAAACCAAGCACTATCCTTCATCTGTAAAATAAATTCAATCAAAAGGTTAGGTTTCATATGTATGATAAACATGAGTCGTCAGGCAATCATTTCCCTTCCTCTTAATTTCTGAAAAACAAGAGATTGCTCATCACTGCCCACTGATGCCAGGTGAACCTGTTTCTCTGTGTCCAGGGTCACCTATGGCTCAGTTCAGTCCACTTGAAGGGGTCATGTACTATTTTGTTGCAGAATTTCTATGATCTTTATTTGTCATGTGATGGCTCTTATCCCCACAATTATGGCCTTGTATAACAGCTGGCCAATTCTGGGAAAAAAGAAAAAATTCATTTGAACTTTCTGCTTTTCAACTACTTGTATGGGCCTTGCATGAATAAATTCTAAGACTAACCTGAAAAATTGATTTGATGCTTTTGGCTCATTTACTAGGATTTTTTTTTCTCATGTAGCAATTTCAAGCAACAGTTGCTTATATGTCTGAAATTACTTATAAAAATAACATGGATACTCAATTATGCTGGTCAGCCAGCATGGAAGTTTCTAAATAAAGAATAAATTGAATGTAGTCAAGGGTGAATAATGTCACATGAAAATTGTTTTTTCCTAATTCTCAAATCACACTTGTGCTAATTAATATTTGTAACTTAATGAAACTATTTTGAAAAGGACAAATCAGATGTATAACATTACAAAAAAATTTAAATGTTTAACCAGTAACCCAACCTTTGATCATGTTTTGTTCTATTGATTCTTCATAGGTTTGATAATTAAATCTTGAAGGAAGAGCAACAAAGTAGGATGACTTCATTAGAGAACTCTTTTTGTAACTTAGAACTGCAGTAGTCATGTGAATTGCTATCATTTTCATTTCAGGAATTAGCTAGACAATTTAACACAAAGGCTTATTTTCAAATGTTCCTGATCCTTAAGCCCAATAGGATTATGTTCTATATTTAGTATTGATTTAGCATTACCAGGAAATAATAATTCTTTGAACTCTGGTCTCATATGTTCTTGATTAGAGACCAAGCACAAAAGAGAAGTGGTTTCTGAAAAGTTTACAGATCAGAGAGCTGGAATTTTGGCATTATCCTCAAATACAACATTCTTTCTGGACATCTCTTAGAAGAGTGGTTCTTAAGCATGTCAACCTATCCCATGTATCCCAGTGGCTTAGGGCAGCTAGCCAGTGTGCTGGGGTTGCAAGGAGAGAATGTTAAAGAAAACATATGTTGCTCAGGAAGAAGGCTTGACAGATATTCTTTCTCCCTCCGGAAGAGGCAGGGTAGAAGACAAAGGCCTTATGGACTTTTACTATGGTCTTTGGAACACCTCTAATAGCTGGGGTCACTCTATTCCATGAAATGTGGAAATGTAGCCAATAGTTTATAGGCCCCTTACTAGAAAAATCCAACACAAAACTTGAAACACATCTTTATTCATTTTTTTTCCTTTGATGCCCTCCTGGAAACACTCTTATCTCAATTTCCACCCCTTTAAGACCACTCCTTTTTCTGACTCTTGTCCCTACCCCTAACCTACGTGTCCTTGGTTGTATTAGTCAACCTTTATCACTCTGACAAAATACCAAAGATAATTATATCTATTATAAAGAGAAAAGGTAACAAGGCATGGTGATGCATACCTGAAGTCACAGATACTTGGCTGAGGTGGGAGGATCACTTGAGCCCAGGAATTTGGGTCCAGCCTCAGCAACATTATAAGACCTGCCTCAAAAAAACATTTATTTTGGCTCACAGTTCAGAGGGTCTAGCCTAAAATCAAGTGGCACATTGCTTTGGGCAACTAATGAGGCAGCAAACCACAGTTGGAGTACATGGTAGAGCAAAACCGCCCAGCTAATCATCCAGTAAGTAAAGAGGAAGAAACCAGGGTTCCACAATCCCCCTCAAAGACACACACCCCCAGTGACTTAATTCCTCCAACTAGGCCCCACCTCCTAAAAGTTCTCCCACCTCCCATTAGTACCACCCTGGAGACCAAGCTTTAACATGTAGACCCTTGGGGGACACTTATCGAAGCCATAGCATTGGTATTCCGGTCTTTGCTATATTATTCTCACCCATAACCATGATCTGCTACAAGCTGTAATCTGTGTTCCACATGGATATCCTTCACTCACTCACACTCCAATGCTAAGGCTCAACTCCTTCAGGACATTTCTATCCAATCCACTGGCTACCTAAGTATGAATCCCAAACTAGATTTTCCTGGTCTGAGTTTTAGCTGTTTAGTAGTGATGCCTTCAGACAATAAGGTTATAGTTGGTCTACTTTGATCTCCACATCCACTTCTGCCAAATTCCTCAGATTCTATTGGATCTGTCCTCTCATTTCTTTCTGATGATAAGCTAGGGTAGATTCTACTTTCTTATTTTAACCTTTGGCCTAGCTTCCTAATTTCTGCTCTGTGCCCATGTTCATCAGAAATTTAATCACTACTTCTTTTTTTTTCTTTATTGAGCACTTCTTGGCCTCCATTCTTTCTATTCAGTCTAGATGTAATGGTAAATCACCTCCATTACTTTTTTGTTGTTGTTTTTGGCAGTACTAGGGATTGAACCCAGAGACACTCAACCACTGAGCTGCATCCCCAGTCCTTTTTGTTTTTATTTTGATACAGTGTTTCACTAAGTTGCCCAGGATGGCCTTGATCTTGCAACCTCCTGCCTCAGCTTCCTGAGTAGCTGGGATTATAGTTGGGAGCCACACCTGGCTTTCCATTACCTCTTGACACTACTGGCCACTTCTCACTTCTCTCAATTTTCTTACCCCCTTTTACACTACTATCCCTATCTCTAGAGATCAGCTTACCTTTTCAGCTGGGGAAGATGACTTGCTAGGGAAAAATCACAATTATGCAGACTAATACCACAAGTATTTAGTATTTAGTCTTAGGTTCTCCACATCAGTCTTTAGTCCTTTATTTACTTGCTTTTCCCACTGTACTTAGAAACTATTACAAACGTGGGTATATAGACTCTAGATTTGGTGGCCAGGGCTCAAATTCCATTTAAGTTTTATTGATTTATTGAACCACTTTACCTCCATTATCTCATTTGTAAAATGCAGATTAAAAATAGGACGTTATAGAATCCATCCTGGGCAAATTTTCAAAACTCCTAAAAATAAAAAGAATTGGTAGTGTAACTCAGTGATAGAGCATTTGCCTAGCATGTGTGAGACCATGGGGGTTCAATCCCCAGTACCACAAAAAAAGGTGGGGGAACTTGACTCAGACTTGAGGATCTGCGGAAGAAACACAGACTCAGAACTCTCCCATCCCCTAATAAACTATCCCTTGTAACTGTGTCCTCAGTTCCAACTTTTACCCCACTTCTCTCATTTTCTTGAAAGCCCAGTCCACACTTGTCATCTCCACTTTCATTTTTTTTTTATTGCTGGTTCCTCAACCCTCTGTGCTTGTTTCTATTCAGCCACCTGCACTATCAACTACACTAAAACTGCTCCAATAAAATTTGCCATGAAGATTACAAAACCCAACAGGTCTTTACTAGTTCTTATCTTCTGGACTGTGTTTGATGTTCCTGACAGTCCAAGTGCTGTCAGTTGGTCCTCTGCTAATCTGCTTTTACAAGTGACCCAAGAATAGAAGTAACACATCAGATGATAAGACCAAGATTGACAAATTCTTTCAGAACTGACTTTACATGGACTATCTGCCTATACCCTTAACCTCTAGCAGAAATTGACTAGTTGTCTACCCCAAATCTGGTACTTCCTTGGCAAAGGAAAGACCTCCCAGTTGTAAGAGGGTGAACTGTAGGCATCCAGGTGTGAAAGTATCGAAGAAAATAGAGAAATGGGAAATTGAGGCCAATTATGTAAAGGAGTAATGGAGTTGATTAACCAACTTGTTTATGAAAAATACCATATGGTAAAGACAACTCTATAAGTTTGAAGCACATGTGAAAGAATGTATTTATGTATATGTATACATACGTAATTCTTGCCTAGTAAAAAAAATAAAAGATAAAAATCATACCTACATATAAAACCTATGAAAATCACCAAATAAAGAGTGGTGAGACCAAAAGCTGGGGAGTTATATATAACACTACAAGCCCCACCATATTTCTCCTCCAGGAGCCCCTTCTGCCATATCCCTGAATGATATCTGCTTTCTACTCAAACATTTCTTGGTACAGAGAACTCAACCCACTTTAGGATTGGCCAGTTATAGTGTTCAAAAAATGTCCTCCTTGGACCATAAGTTTGAGGCCAGCCTTAGCAATTTAGCAAGGCCCTAAGCAACCTGGTAAGACCTTGTCTCAAAATAAATAAAAAGGTCTGCAGCTGTAGTTCAGTGGTAAAAGCTCCCCTAAGTTCAATCCCCAGAACCTCCCCCTCAAAAAAAAAAAAAAGTCCTCTTTGCAAATTTCACCTGTTGGTTCTCCTGGTTCTGCCCTCCAGGAAGGGCACACATAAGCAATGCATGGTAGGGAGAAAGGGCTTTATGGTCTGAAAAACCTGGGTTTGAATTTTATTGTTTGCACTCATAACAAGTAACTCTTGGCAAGGCATCTTTCCCCTTCTCTCAGCCTCAGCCCCCAACCATCTGTCAAAATGGGGGCAATATCCTATAAACCACTGGGTTGTCTTAACCTAGTACAGAAGATAAAATAATCTTAAGTGAAATTAAATGGTTTATGGCAGATAGCAGTGCTTTTTATTCTTTTTTTAACAAAAAAGTAAAGCTCCCATAATCCTACTACCATAGGTCACTATTATACATTTTGTAGAATATTTCTGACATTCTCTGCCTATTTATAAATATATAATTATTTTTTAAATGGGCTCTTATAAACATTAATCTTTTCTCACATAAAATTAACTATAAAATTTTAACTATAAAAAATAAAACTATCTTCCCAGGTCAGTTAATATACTCTGTCATTCTTATTGGCTGAATAATAGTCCACTTTGTGGATACAGTTTACTTAATCATTCCCTATTATTGGACAGTTAGTTTCCAGGTTTTATGTTGCTATTTTGCTATTGCAAGTAGTGATGAAGAAACAGCAGAGACCCAAAATTGAAGTATATTCTTCAGAACTATTGGCCTGAACTCTTCAGAAAAAGAAAAAAAAAATGGCTTGAAAAATAAAGACTGAGGAACTGTTCCAGATTAAAGAGACATAACAACTAAAAGTAATGCTCACTCCTGAATTGGAGCCTGATTCAGGAAATAAATTTTCTTTTTCCTTGAAGGATGTTTTGGGGACTATTGGCTAAATGTAAATGTGGATTGAATATTAGATAATATTGTCAGTGTTAGTTTCCTGATTGTAGTCACTGTCCTGTAATTACATAAGAGAATATCCTTGGACTAGGGGTGTAGCTCAGTAAAGAACACTTACTTGCCTAGCATGTGGAAGGCCCTGGGTTCTATCCCCAGCACTGCAGAGAAAAAAAATTATGTCCTTGTAATTAGAAAATGCACACTAAAGTGTTTCAGAACAAAGGGATGGCCAGGTGTGGTGGTGCACTCCTGTTCAGCAGCTTGGGAGGCAAAGGCAGGAGGATAGAGAGTTCAAAGCCAGCCTCAGCAACTGAGTGAGGCCCTAAGCAATTTAGCAAGACCCCATTTCACAATAAAATATGGAAAAGGGCTGGGGATGTGACACAGTGGTTAAGCATCTCTGCATCCAATCCCTAGTACAAAAAAAAAGGCAGGGGGGTGTATTATTTCTTTGCAACTTTTCTGTTATTTTGATTTTTAAAAATTAAACATACCAGCAGAAATAGCAATTCTTCCTCAGGGTGTCTGAAGAAGGTCTAAACCTAGGGTCAGAAAACTTAAAGAAAAGGAGTAATGCTTGGGTGGCCATCAGGATATTTAAAGAACCACATCTGGAGGTAAGAGTATATGCTACTATTTCGGGATCAGACAAGTTAGAGAGAACTCTCTCCCTCTTCAGTTCTCAGGGTTATTCTCTACCTTTTCCATAGAAAGATGCCCAAAATAGAGGAAATTTATTTTCTGAGCTATTTCACTCCTCAGATGCCTCTGTTTTGTTTTGTATCTTATATCTTTATCATAGAATACTTTTTTATTTTGTTGAAATAACATTTCTCTTTCCTCCTCCTTTTTTAATAAGAGGCAGGGGTCTTGCTGTGTTGCCCAGGCTAGCCCAGAAGTCCTGGGCTCAAGTAATCCTCCCACCTCAGCCTCCCAAGTAGCTGAGAGACTATGGGTACGTGCCACTGCACTGGCTCAACACTTTTTTCCCCTTATAAGACATAAACATGGATAATAAATATCTAAAAAGAATGCTGATCTGGCCATTATTGTACTTACAGCTTTTTCCTCTTGTTTACTTCCTTAAGATAAATTTCTAGAACAGAAATTCCTAAGTCAAAGGATTGCACACATTTTTTAAAAGCCTATTGATTCATGTTGCTAAATGCTTTGTAGAAAGTTTTTTTTTTTTTATCATGAACATGTTACTCAGTTTCAACAATTATCAGTTAATTTCCCATCCTGTTTCAGATGTACCGCTGCTTATCCTTCCCCTACATATCATGGTTACTTTGAAGTAGTTCCCAGAGATATCATTCATCCTCTATTTCTAAAATACAGACTTTAAAAAATATGATCACAATACTATTATTGAGCCCTCTGATTTTTAACGATAATCCCTGGTTGTTTTAAAACATCCAGTGTTTAAATTTCTGCAGTGGTAAATGCAATTAATTGTTGCTATTAACTAAATTTGCACAGATGGGGGGCACAAATACACACCCTCAGGGCTTTGTTGGAAATCATCTTGGTAGACCAAAAGTACAGAATAGAAGATACAGAGACTAAACCTCATAATTACAGTTATATTAGACAGAGGCACCAAAAACATACATTGGAGAAAAGATAGCCTCTTCAACAAATGGGGCTGGGAAAACTGGAAATCCATATGCAACAAAATGAAATTAAACCTATCTCTCACCATGCACAAAACTCAATTCAAAATGGATCAAGGACTTAGGAATAAAAACCAGAGATCCTGCATCTAATAGAAGAAAAAGTAGGCCCTAATCTCCATCATATTGGATTAGGTCCCTACTTCCTTAATAAGACTTCTATAGTGCAAGAATTAAAAATCAAGAAATAATAAATGGGATGGATTCAAACTAAAAAGCTGCTTCTCAGCAAAAGAAACAATCAGTGAGGTGAATAGAGAGCCTACAGCTTGAGAGCAAAGTTTTCCCACGTGCACATCAGATAGAGCACTAATCTCTAGGGCATATAAAGAGGTCAAAGCATTTTATATGTAATTATTATCTATATATTATATGCTGCATATATTTTAAACAATTCTAATAGACTGTCTAAAATCATTTTGTTTGGTTTTTGGTACCAGGAATTGAACCCAGGGGCACTTAACCACTGAGCCACATCTTCAGCCCTTTTTATTTCTTATTTTGAGACAGGTTCTTGCTAAATTACTTAGGGCTTCACTAAGTTGCTAAGGCTGGCCTAGAACTTGCGATCCTCTTGCCTCAGCCTCTCAAGTCACTGGGATTAGAGGTTTCTATCACCTGGCATAGTTCATCAGTGAAGTTTTATACTAATTTAATCATACCCAAATCCACATAAGAATATCAGAGAATACAATCAAAATAATGGAAATAAGCTACATTTTCTAAATTATTATTAGAAAAGTGATCAGATATTATACCTTTAAAAATTCACACATAGGAGTGCCGGAGCAGCTCTGTGTTAGAGCACTTGCCTAGCATGCATGAGACTCTAGGTTCCAACTCCAGCAACACACACACACACACACAAAGTTCACACACAAAATAGTAAAAACATTCCTGTATCATGTTCTTAGAATTTTTAAAAACTCTTCTTAATATTTAAAAAAATGTTTTAAATTTGTTCTCATTAATTATACATGACAGTAGAATGCATTTTGATACCACATTGTATACAAATAGAGCACAACTTCTCATTCCTCTGGCTGTACATGGTACAGTCACACCAGTAGAATTTTATCTGTATTCAGCTAAAGTTATTTGGCCAAAGGTTCATCTATTGCCTAGTCAATTGCATTTTTTTGTTTTTGTTTTTGGTGCTGGGGATTGAACCCAGGGCCTCAAGTATGCTAAACACACAACACTGCCACTGAACTACATTACTAGCCCTAGTTGATTATTTTTTAAATTTCCATCAGATGGTGGAAATTAGACATAATCGCAATTATACAGTACACATAGTTATTATTAGCTTATTTATATTCATGCTGATATTTTCCTCTAAACTGGCTTCTTATATTAGGAAGGTATTTCCAAATATAATCCCATAACTCATTTTCAGTGGTATCTCTTTCATGTAGCCTATGGACCTGAGGGTAGTAAATGCTGTTGGTGCTCTGCTCAGGTCCCTGTACCAGCTAGTGCCCCTGGCCCACATTTGCATTAAGTGCAGTTTACCCTTTTACTTTTTCTGGTATTCCCCTTTGCCTGATGGCTTTACTGTTCCTCTTCCTCTGCTCCCCCTCTTCCTGGCTCGGCAATGATTCTAGGATACAAAATTCTTGGTCCCTGCCTTAAGGCAGGGCTACTATAGATATTCCACCTATGGATCAGGCCAAGACTAAACTTTACCTAAAGCCATAAACTTGCTCAGCTCTCTCCCCTTCTCTATCCTTCTCTGCTTCCTCCCTTAGAAGTTTCTTTAAGAGCACCCCCTCCACAAAATAAACATACTGGCCAAGGAATAAATCATGCTTCTGGTGTAAAAGTTTTAAATTTAGGCTGGAAGTCCATTGATAATGACTTTTTTTGTTTGTTTTAAAGATGAACATATCAGAACCATATATTCTGTGCTTCAAAGTATTAACATCGAGAATAATAATTTTTTTAAAGACAGAGAGAGAGATTTTTTTTAATATGTATTTTTTAGTTTTCGGCAGACACAACATCTTTGTACGTGGTGCTGAGGATCGAACCCGGGCCGCACGCATGCCAGGCGAGCACGCTACCGCTTGAGCCACATCCCCAGCCCTGATAATGACTTTTTGAGAGAATATGGTTATCACAATGGCATCGAAGAGTTGGAGGCTCAGTGGCAGAACACTTCCCTAGTATGAGCGAGGCCCTGGGTTCCATTCTCAGCACTGTAAAAATAAATAAATAAATAAATAAAGAGCCATAATAGCTTTGACATGTAATGGTAAGCCCAGGATTGGAAGTGGAGCAAAAAAAAAAAATAGGGATTTGTCTATGACTCTTGGAAAATAGAACATAAAAAATAATTCCCATAAGATTCTCAGACAAATCACCACAATTAGATTTCTTCCTATCAATTTTTCTCAGTCCTGGTTTTGTTTTCCTTGCGTAATAGCAGTCTATCTTCACAAAGCCATCTGCCTCTAGGCTAAAACAGTCCTGGAAATCCCTAGTCTTAGGTGCACTAAGAAACAGTCTGAAACAGTCTGTCAGTTTTATGCACCTGGCAACAGGATTGGCTTACACTGAGAAGCCTGATTCTAGCATAGCCCTTCCTATTGAGGCTCTGAGATTGTTCTTTGTCATTCCTTCCCAAAGACTCATTTTCTAGCCCAGAACTGTACAGAACTTTATGCAACGATGGAAATATTCTATTTGCCACTGTCTCATACTAACTACAAGTGGCTATTGAATGTTTGAAATGTGCCTAGTAGAACTGAGGAACCAAATTTTAAATTTTCTTTAATTAATTTAAACTTAGTTTATATAGCCACCTGTGTGGTTAGTGGCCACTATCTTGGACAGCACTATCTAATTTGTAACAGGCACCTTCAGGCAATTGTAAATAGAGAGTAGAGGTCACCTATAGAAAGACCAAATGGTTCTGGCTCATTTATTATAATAACCAAAAGTATCAGAATGGAAGAAAGAAAAATACCCTATTAGGGAATAGTACATGAGTTAATGGACCTGCCTGTAACTATTTAGTGTGTGATAACCCTGAGGGCTAGAACATATTATCAACAGAGAAGACATCATAAATCTCCTGGGTGTTAAAATCTTATCATGTAAAGTGTATGCTATAAGTGCCTGTCAAACAATAGATGTATTGTAAACATATTAATAAAATCTTCCTTACAAATCATTTTGTTAACTGTTACTTTGTTAACCCTTACACATGCACATGAATTTGTTACTGCCCTGCTTGAAAAGATATAATTCATTACAATAACAGTTTACCTGTATAAAACTAACCTGTAGCCAGGCACTAATGTGGCACACTTGTAATCCCAGTGGCTCAGGAGGCTAAGAGAGGAGGATTAGAAATTCAAGGTCAGCCTCAGCAACTTATTGAGGCCTTAAGCAACTTAATAATAAAAATTTAAAAAGGGCCTGAGGCACAATTCACAATAGCCTAACTATCCAGACTAGGTGTCCATCAACAGATGAATGGGTAAAGAAAATGGGGCCTATATAAGCAATGTAGTTTTATTCAGCCACAAAGAAGAATGAAATTATGTTATTTGCAGGAAAATGGATGGAACTTGAGACCATTATGTGAAATGAAGTAAGCCAAACTCAAAAGGTCAAGGGTTCTGTTTTCTCTCATATGTGGAAGCTAGAGAGGAAAAAGGAAAAGAAAGGTAGTGGGGCAGGGATCTCATTAAAATCAAAGGAAGATCAGTAGAGGAAAGGGACCAGAGGGTGGAAGAGGGGAGCGAGAGGGAAAGTGCAGACGAGGGATATTGGCCAAATTTTATTGTCATACTGTGTGCATGTCTGAATATGTAACAACAAATCCCATCATTATGTATAACTATAATACACTCATTAAAAATGTGGAAAAAAGGGCTGGAGTTGTGGCTCAGGCATAGAGCACTCACTTAGCACATGCAGGGCACTAGGTTCAATCCTCAGAACCCCATAAAAATAAAATAAAGGTGTTGTGTCCAACTACAACTAAAACAAAATTTTTAAAATGTAGAAAAAAGTTATAAGGAAAAAATAAAAAGGGGTGGGGATCCTAGCTTAGTAGTAAATTGCCCCTGAGTTGAATCCCAAGTAAACCCCTGCCACAAAAAAAACTAACCTATAGTTTTAAAATAATAACACTTAATAGATTATAGTTAATAAACTGTAGTTTTAAAACTATAGGTTAGTTTTATATAGGTAAAGTCTATTGTTCATTAAGAATATATGGTGCATAGTTAACCATAGTTAATTCTTCTTTTTTTTTTATTGCAGTGCTGGGGTACAACCCAGGGTCTTACATGCCGCAGTCTGGCTGGGCACAATCAGGAGCCACTTGTCAAAAGAAACTAACTTTATTTTTAGAACCACACACGCCAAACAAAACAGCCTCTCAGGAAAAACCCTCAGAGCCTCAACTGCCACCACCGGCTTTCCACAAGCCTCTCTCTCCCACACAAGCTTCTCTCCATCTCCCACAATCCTCCTGCTCTTGAGGCCGATTGGCTGGGTCACGTGGGCGGAGCCAAAAAAGTCCCCCAATGAGCAGCTCCGTGGTCTGAAAGGGCAGGGAAACAGCCCAATGAGCATCACCGCAGAGGAGCCAATCAGCTAGATGTTGCTGGGGCCGCTGTGAGCCAATCATCAGCCGGCAGCTGGAAGTTTGCTGGGGCCCCTTCGGCTGTGGCTCTCAACACTTACACATGCCAGACAAATGTTCTACCATTGAGCTACATCACCAGGCCATACTTAATTATTTCTAAGGCATGCCCCATCCCCCCACCTTTTTTTTATTGGTACTGGGGATTGAACTCAGAGGCACTCAACCACTGAGCCACATCCACAGCCCTATTTTGTATTTTATTTAGAGACAGGGTCTCACTGAGTTGCTTAGTACCACTTGTGCTGGGGCTAGCTTTGAACTCATAATCTCCTGCCTCAGCCTCCAAAGCTGATCCACTAGGATTACAGGCATGTGCCACTGCACCCGGCCCATTCCCCCCTTTTGGCTTGTGATCCTATAATCCTATAAGGGGAGGGAGCAAGTCTTTGGTACTCCACACCCATTTAGGAGAACTCTAAAGATGGTTTAGGTGTAAGATACTGTACTGTACTGGGGGGGGGAACTATCCCTCTCACTCAACATAGCACAGAGCAATTTTGGTGCCAGATATATACAGGTTTTCTCACATATATCAAGAGATTCTTCAGCAGATACCAGCTGGATGGCCTATAAATTGAGATAGCATCAAGACCCACAGATTAAGGGATTGGTCCCCACAAGCTTGTTTCTCCCACTTCAGATGCCAATTATAAGCCCCAGGTTATAACCTGTACTTCCAAAAACAAACTATAAATGGGGAGTTTCCCTTATTCCCTCCTCAGGTTCAATTAATTTACTAGGATATCTCATGAAATTCAAGGAAACATTTAAGTTACTAGTTTATTATGAAGGATATTACTAAGAATGCAGACAGCCAGATGGAAGAGATGTACAAGGCAAGATAGGGGAGGGAGCATGGAACTATCATGCCTTCTGGGCACACCACCCTCCCAGTACCTCCAAGTGTTTAGCAACCCAGAAGCTCACCAAATCTTATTGTTCAAGAGTTTTTTCTAGGGGCTGGGGATGTGGCTCAGTGATAAAGTGTTTGCCTGGCATGTGTGAGTCTCTGAGTCCAACCCTCAGCAAAACCAAAAAAAAAAAAAAGTTTTTTTAGAGCTCAATCTCCCTGCTTGCCAGAGGTTGGTTGGGGGTGTGTGTGAAAGTTCCAACCAGCTAACACTCAATCACTAGCCCCATCCTGAGGTTATCTAGGGGAACCACTCTAAGTCATTTATTAGCATAAACTCAGCTGTGATCAAAAGTAGCTTCTCAGAGGGCTGCAGCTATAATAGTTCAGAGGTAGAGTGCTTGTCTAGCGCATATGGGGGCCTGATTTTGAGCCCTAGCACCAGGAGAAAAACAAACAAAAATGACATAACTTGGCAGTGGCCCCCAAATGCCATCTCCTGTTTTACCAACCAGACTAACTCCAACCGACTCAAAAGTGACCAGTAAGCTTTATGAACACTTTACCTCTGAGCCTGGAGGAAACAGGGAAGAAGCAGTATAGATGCAAATGGATGGGGTTCATTCCCAAGTTCTTCAATCTCTTTGTAAATTAATGGTTTGAACTGATCTTTTTAGATTACTGAGAGTGGGGTTAAATGAGGAAGAATATTCAGAGCATCACTGAGGGGAGTCAAAAGGAAGCTGACCAAGGATTTGGAAAGAACTGTGGAGTGGTGTTGAGGACCCAGCTAAGATTGAAGACTATGAATGTGTAGAGGTTACCTACCAATCTCCACACTTATGGGATTTTCTCCAATATTGCTCAGTAGCTTAGTAGACAAAACAGGCTGTGAAGTTAAGCCAGGGTGTGGTTTAGCCATCTTGGCAAAGCAGACTCAGAGGAGTACAAAGGACCTCCAGGAGTTGAGGAGACAGTGGTTCAGAAGGGATCCAAACACAATTCTAAAGTAAAGGAAACTGGGAACAGGGTGGTAGCCCATAGAACTGGAGGTCTCCAACAGTCTAAAGCACAATTAGTGAGGCCAGTGAGAAATGGAGAGGAACTAAATTGCAATCAGATTAGAATCCTGCAGTTTAAGAGCAGCCATGAGCAGCTTTGGAAAGCATTCCCCATCCCACCCTTATACCACTGTAGGAGGATTATGCATCCCAGTTTTCCTAGGACAGTCCCAGTTTATATTGGTTTTTCCAGGCTTTTGTCCAATTTTTCATTTTTCCCAGATTTTTTAATTTCTAAAGAATTTAAGTATTAATATAATGGTTACATTGAAATAAGGCTGGTTGGGTCTGGTGGATCACAATATTTTAATTCCAGTTTCTGCTGGCTTGGGAGATGCATATACAGAGAACCAGAGTTCTCACAACAGGGTTAAACAAAGACAATAGCGATAACTCTTCTCCCTTTTCCTAATCTCCAGGTATAATGTAATGACTCCTGCCCAAGAACAGCAGCAGGGTGTTCACTGATAACAGAACAAGGATACTCAAGACTCTAGGGGTTAGGGACAAGTAATTCATTCCATTCCCAGAAGGGAGTGAGGGACTATTGCCCATTGTGCCCCTTGCTGATAGCTGCTGTACCAGTCAATTGTACACATGCCAAAGCCTGCAAGATAAAGGAAGCTACCAGGCCACCAGACAGTAGGCCAGTGGATGCAGGAAATTATATTTTTTACATGTACATAAAATATTTTCAGGAAATACAGACAGAGGAGTTGGGCCATAGAACATATAGCTGGGAGTCTGAATGCTCTTAGTTCAATGATTTTGTCATTATTTATATGGCACAAATCTACATTCCATTATTTAATTGTTTGGTATTTATTTTTTAAATTTTGCAGTCAAGTCTTTCAGCATATGAGTTCAAATACTAAAGTGCATAATTAATAAAAAAAATAACCACCGAATCTGTTTCTCAATAAAGTTGGTGATGGCTGAGTAATATACACAAAACATTTGTCAGCATTCATCATTCACTCTTGGGGCACAATGATGTCACCAACCACATGAAAACCAGAAAACAAGTCTTCCAAGAGAAGGGAAAGTATCAGTATCTATCTCAAGGTCTGTAGTTGTTTTAAGAAACCCATGCCTAAAGATGATGATTTTTTTTTTTAGTACCAGATATTGAACTCATGGATGCTTAACCACTGAGCCACATCTCCATCCCTTTTTATGTTTCATTTTTGAGACAGGGTCTCGCTAAGTTTCTGAGATTAGCCTTGAACTTGTGATCCTCCTACCAAAGCCTCCCGAGTAGCTTGGATTACAGGAGTCCACCACCATGCCCAGCGAAAGATGATGATTTCAAGAGGCGCTGCTATGGAGGGGACATTTCTTTATGGCTCTGTGAATCATTTTTGTTTAGATCAGTAACTTTTCTTCAAAATTCATTTCCTCTCAAGTTGGCTTGCCTGTGACAAAAAGTGAAGCAATACTTTCAATGAGTAGTTCTATTTGCAGAATAACTTTACAAGCAGTGCCAGTTATATGGTGCCAGTTATATATTGATGCCATTATATATTCTTCAATTAGAAAATCAGTTCTATTAGTTGAGGTTTTCCATAGCAACAGAACAGGATGGATATGCATACATATTTAGATATATCTATTTCTACACTGAGAGAGATTTTTAAAAATGGACTCACCTTGTTGTGGAGGCTTGGTAAGTCCTAAATTTGATGGGGTAGGCAGCAGGCTGGAGACACAGGGAGTTGAAGTTTCAATCCACAGCCAGTTTGCTGGCAGAATTCCTTCTCACTCAGGGGAGGTCAGTCCTTGTTTTGTTAAGGCCATGCACTGATGAGGCCCACACAAATTATGGAGGGTAATCTGCTTTACTCAGAGTCCACTGATTTAAATGTTAACCTCATCCAAAAAAATATCTTCACAGAAATATCCAGAATAATGTTTCACCAAATATCTAGGCACTAGTGGTCAGCCAAGTTGACACACACAATCATCACAGTTAATTCCAATAATAGTTCAATTTTTCAAAGCTATGGAGATCGATTCTGATGAAGGTGAAACCTCTGACATTATTGAGAAAGCTACTGTCAATTCAGTTTAAGAATTCAACATACAATAAGTATTTTATGTTAATAACTTTTTTAATAGAAATACAAATTTTGGAGGAGCACAGCACCATGATAAAATCATGGTCTTAATCAAGAAACCTGTGGAGCAGAAATAATTGATATTATGTTCAAACAAGTATATTACAAAATTGTTTCTGGAAAAGCAGATTGAGGAAGGAAGATCTTTTCTTCTTTTTGCAGTGCTGTGGTAAACTCGGGCCTCACACATGCCAGGCAAGTACTCTTATCACGGAGTTACATCCTCAGTCAGAGTAGATTTTTTGTGTCGGGGAAGGTAGTGAGGTCTAACCCAGGGGCAATATACCACTGCGCTAAATTGCTAGCGGTTTTTGTTTTTTATTTTGACACAGGGTCTCACTAAGTTGCTTAGGGCCTCACTAATTTGCTGAGACTGGCCTTGAATTTGCAATCCTCCTGTCTAAGCCTCCCAAGCCACTGGGATTACTGGTGTGTGCCATGGTGCCAGACCAGAGTAGATTTTTTATATCCCTGACTCTATTTTTATTTATTTATTTATTGGTACAAGAGATTGAACCCAGGGGCACTTAATTACTAAGAGTCATCCCTAGTCCTTTTTATTTCGAGACAGCATCTCAATAAAATGCTTAGGACCTCACTAAGCTGCTGAGGCTGGTCTCAAACTTGTGATCCTCCTGCCTCAGCCTTCTGATTTGCGAGTATTGCAGGCATGTGCCAGTGTACCCATCAACCTGACCCTACTCTATATGACAAAAAGATTTTCAATAAAATCATGTAGAGTTAGTAATATTATTTTATTGATTTCATCTTTAGTTTTAAAGCAATTAAAATTTTAAAAGAATAACTTTCAATTTTAAATATGTCCAAATTTCAGTATTTAGCGTATGAACCAGATTTTCACTTACTAAAAACACAGTATTACATCTTCATAGATTGCACTCTGTTGGCTGTTTTCCATCATAAATACAAATAAAAATTCCAAGTTACCACATAGAATGACTGGTTATACTGTTTCTTTGTCTATGCAATCACCTGGCTCTCACTATTTCAAATCTACTGTTAAAACACAGTAATATCTGGATTTGGAGAAAGGAATGGCAAGCCAAAAGCAAGCTGGAAGGATTCCGAATAGTTGTGTTTCTGATTTAGAAACAAACGTGGGTAGTTGAATCCACATGTATCTGGAGCCAAATATAACTGGAAGTTCTCAGAATTAACTTCTAGGTAGAGAAAAATGTTAAGGAGCTAAATAATGAAAATGTGCTAATACAAACTTCAAAGTCTATGCCAAATAGAAAAGCATTCATATATTCATCAAAAGACACATAAAAATGTTCATAGCAGAACTATTTGTAATAGTTCAAACCTAGCAACTGGTTAAATGTTTATCAACAGAAGAATGAATAAGAAATCTTATACAGAATAGGGGGATAAATATCATGAAAAACTGTTAAGGCAAAATTATGAAACACACGACATTGGTATTATAATGTATTGAACCAAGTACTCTATTAGACATTTTTTGGGGGGTATACTGGGGATTGAACCCAGGTGCACTCTGTCAGTGAGCTACACTTGAGTCCTTTATTTCGCTGAGGCTGGCCTTAAAATCTTGTGATCCTCCCTTTGCCTCCCAATTAGCTGGGATTATAAGCATGTACCACCCCGCCTAGTTTTATTGTTATCTTTCAGATGGAAAGGATCGAGGCTCAGAGAAGTGCAATGACTTGCCCAGTTTAACAATAACTACCATCGCACTGTGGTGGGTGTTGGGAAAAGTATAAACGGCAGCCGTACTCCAGAGAAAAACCCCAACATGGCGCCTAAGGACCTCTTCTTCCTACCTTCCCCTTTTCTGCAGTGGCATGAAAAGTTCCCGCCCGTGTGAACTCTCCTGCCTTCGCCAATTTCAAATCTCGCTGGCGGGGAACCTTAGCCCCAATAAGAACTAATTCCTGGGCTCCGGAGCTGATATCTGGAAGAACTTGCAAATAAACGGGTGGCCTGCCATTTATCTAAGCCCTACCATCTCCCCTTAGTTCTATGTAAGCACACAGCCTTTTGCAATAAAATTGGAATTCTCCCGGCGAAGTGTCTTTGCAGTGGGGAATTCTTTCATTCTGGTGCCTTGGCTCGGATACGGTGAGCTCTTTCTAACAAGAGCCCCGCCCCGCCGAGACACTCAGCCCTGGTCCGCTCTTTTCAGACGCCGGCTCCCTGCACTCACCACTGATCTGACCTAGGTAAGTTTCCCCTTTCCCGGCTCGGCTCGCCAACTCCCTTCGGGCTTACACGTACTGTGACCGTGATCACACTCCAGACGCCCGGTAGGGAGGAGGGAACCCACCCCACTAAGACCTTTACCGGTCGCAGTGGACCCTCTGGCGATCCGTTTCCCTTTGGGGCGTGAGGCTTCTGAGTTTACACGAGAGGCTCTCTGTTTTTTTTCCTACTCCGCTGCCAGCTAGAGCTGCTGTGTCCTGCCAAAGCTGCTTTTCTGCTCCGGGAGTTGAACTCCCAGCCTGGAGCTGCATTCTGCGGGAGCTGGAGCTCTGTTTTCATTGCTAACTTTTTTTCGCTGCAGTCAAAAACTTTCCTGATGTCAGGTCGCCCGTGGCTCCGACACTATTGGGTCTCACAGATCACACTTCACTGGTGACTACTGGGTAGTGCCCTCTGTATTTTCTTGCGAAGGCTGGTCATTTTGGGGATGCCCACTTGAACCCCGTT
The DNA here is from genome assembly GCF_001458135.2 of Marmota marmota marmota. Taxonomy (NCBI): domain Eukaryota; kingdom Metazoa; phylum Chordata; class Mammalia; order Rodentia; family Sciuridae; genus Marmota; species Marmota marmota. The sequence goes on from NW_026000252.1 coordinate 2,266,765, forward strand.
CACCCTGAGCTTCCAGGAAACGGTTCCGGCGCGGGTTTTCCCTTTGTCTCTCTCGCTTACTCTTATTCTCTCTCTCTCTCTCTCTCTCTCTTCCATCTCTCCCTGTGACTATGGGCACCTCTTCTTCTATACCTGAAGCCTCACCTCTCAAATGTCTAATAAAAAATCTGGCCACACTCTCCCTCACACCAGACATCAAGCCCAAACTTCTAATCAAATTCTGTACCCAAGATTGGCCTACATATCCGCTGGATAATGGCAATCATTGGCCTCCAGAAGGCTCCTTAGATTCAAACCTCCTCCGGGACCTTTTTAACTATTGCTGGCGCCTGAAAAAGTGGAGGGAAATTCCCTGCGTTGAAGGTTTTAGCCTTCTCGCACAGCACCCTGCTCTCTGCTCCTCCTGTTCTCCCTCTCAAGTCCTCCCTGCTTGCAAACCCCTCTCTTCCCCTACTTCTACTCCTGACTTCGCAGATTCTTCCTCATTTGACCCAGCAGATGAACCCCCACCTTATCCCCCAGCCCAGACATCTGCCCCTTCTCTCCTGCTATACCCTCCTCTTCCTCTGCCTGATTCCACGGATCCTCAGCCTTCCGTTTCACCCCCCTCCCCTCTGCCCTCTTCTGCCCGCTCCACCTCCTCCTCCGCAGAGACATCCCCTTTCCTTCCCTCTTCCTGTTCGCCGCCTGCCTCTTTCAGTCCTCTTGTTACCAGGTCTAAGGGACTCCTTCCCACCCCCAAGACAATCGCACCCCTTCGTGAGGTAGCTGGTCCTGAGGGTGTTATTAGAGTACATGTGCCCTTCTCCATGTCGGACATTACTCAGCTAGAGAGGAAGTTAGGCTCATTCACCACCGACCCCACCACTTACATTCGGGAGTTTCAATGGGTCCTGCAAGCATATAGCCTCACTCATCATGACATCTACATGCTCTTGGCCAATACACTTCTCCCTGAGGAAAGGCGACGGGTCTGGGAGCTAGCCCAAGCCCATGCTGATGAAAATCATAGGACCAATCCCAATCACCCCACAGGCCCTCATGCTGTCCCAGAGCAGGATCCCCTATGGGATTACAACACCCCTGGAGGTTTACAGTCTTGTGACCTTTTTACATCCTGCCTCTTGGCGGGCCTGAAGAAGGCCACCGGCAAGGCCATTAATTTTCAAAAGGTGCAGGAGGTCATTCAAAAGAAGGAAGAAACACCTTCAGTGGGTGCTACAGTTTTACAGGTGAGGACATTAGAAATGGTGTCACTAGAAGCCAGTGTTGATTGCTTATTTTATCTGTTTGAGAGTCTTGAGGGACAGATTTTTTTTTAATCCCACATAGTAAATTGTGGAGGCAAAAATAAAAACCATTAATAGCAACAGTTCCCATTGTGTACTTTCCTAAGTACTAAAACACATACACTACAGTCATCTTTAATCCTCATAAAAATATTGTTGGTGTATTGTTATTTGCCCATTCTATTTACTGAGGCAAAAAGAGGCTCAGAGTCTGATTTTGCCGTTGGTTACAAAGCAGTCAGGTGTTTCAGATTTGTACCCTGATCTGACTGCCTCTGGGGCTTTAGGTCTCAATTCTTAAAATCAGGTAAGGGTTTTTGAAAGCATTGGGCCAAGAATCAGGAAAATGGAAGCCAGAATGTATTACAAGGTCTTGGCAAGGGGACGCCTGACTCAGGGGGCCACGTGCTGATGGAAACCTGAAAGCCAGTGTTCAGTTTAGGACAACTAGGAACAATGCGGGCAGAGGTAGGTTTGAGAATTTGGGGATCCTCTGAATGGGAGGCTGAGGGAAAGAGAGACAGAAGCTGCACAGCAGCAATCGCCGGTTCTTCCGGAAGAAAATTCCCACGGCCACCTTGTGAGCGTGGAAACCGGTAGCCACCGGAGGAGGCGCTCTGGCGAGCGCAGGAGGGGGCGGGGCCTGCCTCTTCCTCGTTCTGAGCGGTTGCCTAGGCGGCGGCGGCGAAGAGCTTAAGACAAACCTCTTGGCTTTCCTGCGCTGCGCCACCTCCTGCAGCGCCTCCGCCGCCTCCTCTGCCTCTCCGTGGGCTTCCTCCTTCTCAGACTGCCGTCAGCCGCACGTCAGCCGGTTCCGTGATGGCGACTCGCAGCCCTAGCGTCGTGGTGAGCAATTTGGCTCGCGAGCCCAGCCCGGCCCAGCCCGGCTCTGGCCAGCGCGACCAGCTGCGGAGTCGCGGCGGCCCGGCCTCGTGGCGCCGGGCCGCACTGCGCGTTGGGGGCCTTGGTGTAGGGGGAACCCCGGGGGGCGGAGGCGGTCACAGGTTCCCTGGTTTGGCTTTACGTCATTTGAGGGCGGCAGGGAGGACAGAATGGCGGGGTTTGGGGTGGGTCCCTTCTTGGGAGAGCCCTGGAAAAGAGGGCTGCGTGTGGGCAGAGAAGGTGGAAATGGCGTTTGGGTTGACAAGTGTCGCCTGCGAGCGTGCTGTGGGGAGAAGCCTTGGGCTGATTTTGGAATGATGAGGCGGGGTGGGAGTGTGGGAGCTTTCTCTAGAGAAGCCCTTCCCTGGAAGTTTGGGCGGTGGTGAAGTCTTTGAGCATCTCGTGAGGGAGCCTCAGCCCGAAAACGCCCATTGGGAGGGCGTGGAGGGAACTGGGCTTTACATTTCATTTTGCAGATGCTATAATTCATATTTGTGGGAATGCGCATTGCCTCATTGGATCCTCCCAACAGCCCCTGTAACCGTTTTCGAGCCTGTTTTACACACCACGAAGCTAGTGAAAAAACAGGTCATTTTCCCACGTCCCAGAAGTAGCAGGCCTTGAATTCAGATATACTTGAATCCGGACCCTGTGGTCTTTTGATGCTGCGTAGATAAAAAAATACAAACCTGGTCTTTGCTTTCAAGGACGTTCTTACCACAACTAGCCTCTAGTATCTTGTCTTCACCCTCATTGGTTCTTTTTTTTTTTTTTTTTATCTAGCTAAATTGTTGTCACCTCTTCCCAACCTTTCTGATCATGATTATTAAAATAGCCAAAGCTCTGTGTCCTCCTGACAGTTAAATGCCTTAGCCTCCTTTAATATGATTATTGTCATTGTTGATTTAGCAATTTCTTTCCTAGGTACCTGTTGACTGTCTCTCCCATTTAAACTTATTTTGTTTTTGTGATGCTGAGCATGGAACCCAAGGCCTCGGGCATGCTAGGCAAATGCTGTACCACTGAGCTACCTCAGCCCCTAAACAAACATTATAAAGTTAGGAATCACAACTATACCTCCAACATATACAGTGCCTTAGTAGTAGGAAGTTTTCAGTAATGGTTTGTTAAGTGAGTAAATAATCATTCGAACCCTAAGAAAGAAAAGACTTTGTTTTATATTAGGCATTGTGACTTAACATAAAGAGGAGTGTTCTTTTTTTTTTTCTTTGTGGAATATTTGAGAATCTTAAAAATATTTATTTCACATAAAGTCCATTATTTTATAGCTCATGGTCTAATTTAAATAAATTATCACAGCTGATCTCTAGGCTTTGTACATATAAATAGTTAGACATTGTTAATCATACTGTAAGTAAGTAGTTTTCTTTTTTTTTTTTTAATTTTTTATTGTTGGCTGTTCAAAACATTACATAGTTCTTGATATATCATATTTCACACTTTGATTCAAGTGGGTTATGAGCTAAGAGGAGTGTTCTTAATGGATTTAAGTTAGCTTAGGGCTATGATGCCTGCACCAGTATACAGAGAATTAGTTATCATTGCTAAAACTGGCTATTAATGGTTTTGTTTGAAAATCAAGAAATTTATTTATCTTGCCCCAGATTCTGTTCTTAACCTCTAAAAAATAAGTTAGGAGTGACAATAATAGATATTTATTAAATACTTAGCATCTCTTAAGCATTGTAATAAATATTTTGCTGATTTTATCTAATGTAAATGCCCCAAAGTTACATATTAGGTAGATAAACAGTAACTAGTAATGACCTTGGACACACATGATAGTGCCCTACAGCACTTTGATGAAATTGACCCTGGAGCTGCCTGATAGAAACTGTGTTACTTTTCTCATTTCAGAAGGAGTTTCTGGATTTTTGTAAATTAATGTGAAACATCAGATATAGTTTATATGCCTATATCTTCTAAGCTTCAGGATGGTAGTGCTAGAAATGTAATATTGTACTAACTGAATGTAAATCTTACCCTGCTACTGATTTTTTTCTGTGTATACTGGGGATTAAACTTAGGACTTTGCACATGCTCTACCACTAAGCTATACCTCCAGTCATCTGCTAGTGATTTTTACAGGATGAGTAAAATGGTGCATTTTTTTTTTTTTACCCACAGTTGTCTCTTTACTATCAACAGGGTTTAAACTAACATTAGTCTATAAGTGTAGGCCAAAATTATACTTTCAGATCATGAATAAATGGAGCAAATCAATTTAGGGGTTTCTTTTTTTCTTCTTTTTTTAAAAAATATTTATTTTTTAGTTACAGGTGGACACAATATCTTTATTTTTTTTTCAAATATCACATGAGAATATGTTTATTTTGCAAGTGGTTTTAATTCTTTCGCTACAATTTCCCCTTGTTTTTATACTACCACATCTTTTTTCTAGACTTAAAATATTCAATAGAATTTGTCATAAGTTAAAAAGGAAAAAAACATTCTTTCTGCTGAAAATATCACATTTAACTTAAAAATCATGAACCTTTTGAATATCAATAATTGAAGCTGTTGGGGAGGGGAGTCACATTTATCTGAAGGTCCCAAGATAGCCCTGAAATCTAAATAGGAATATCTTTATTTTTTATTTTATGTGGTGCTGAGGATCGAACCCAGTGCCCCACACATGCTAGGCAAGCGCACTACCTCCGAGCCACAACGCCAGCCCAATTTAGGGGTTTCTTGCTATGAATTGAGTACTGTGCCATGCACACTACAAATCCATCTTACTGGGAGTGGCTGGGTACTGGGATTGAACTTGGGGATGCTTTCCCACTGAGTGATGTCCCCAGCCCTTTTTATTTATTTTGAAACAGGGTTTCACTAAGTTGCTAAAGCTGGCCTTGAACTGTGATCCTCCTGACTCAGCCTCCTAGGTACTGGGATTACGGTTGTGTGCCACAGTGCCTAGCATACAGTTCCATCTTAACTGTTTTCTGTCTATTGTTTGTATCTGCAAAGTGGCAAAGGTGAGAAAAGGACCCACCAGGTCAGCAGAAAAGAGGTATCTTGGAATTTGGGTTGTTTTTTTTTTAATTAAAGATTTTTTTCCTTAAATTTTATTTTTTAACCAGACAGAATGACACATACCTATAATCCCAGCTACTCAGGAAGATGCGTCAGGAAGATCATAAATTCAAGGTCAGCCTTAGTGACAATAAAAAATAAAAAGGCTGGGGATGTAGCTCAGCAATAAAGCCCACCTGGGTTCAATACCCACTATTGCAATAATAATAAGAAGAATTAATTAAATCAAACTGGGGCATGGTGGTATAGCCAATAATTCCAGAAATTCAGAAGGCATAAAGATTACAAGTTCAAGGACAACCTGGGCAACTTAGTGAGATCCTGTCTCAAAATAAAACAAAAGATCTGGGGAGTATATAACTAGCACATTCATGGCTCTGTGTTCAGTACTACCAAGAAAAGAATTGAAATCAATTCTTGACTCAGGAATACATTATTACCCACGTTGGCAAGTGAACCCATAACTACTACATGTATAAGAACATGAATTTACCCAAATACCATAATCTTTTATTAATGTACATGGTGGAATAATAAACATGTTCACTTTGGAGATATATATGTGTGTGTGTGTGTGTGTGTGTGTGTGTGTGTGTGTGTGTATGTATCAATTTTCAGAGGCACAAGGTTGAAGATAGTTGTAGTTCCATAACAATTTGAAGTGTTTGAATTCTGATTTGTAGCACATTATTTTAAACGTTAGTTTGGTAGCACTGGCAGAAAAACAACAACTGTCAATATTGGTATTAATGGTAGTAATTGGCATTTTTATGTGGTATATAATTTTTTCAGAACTTCCACATATTTATTAATGAATCAATAAAAACTGGTACTACATCACCTTTATAGCTAAAGAAAATCACATTCCCAGTTAAATATTCTCAACAGCCAAAATAGTGGTGACATTTTTAGTTTGACATGACACTATGATCATAATCTTGATACCAAGTGGGACTGCACATTAGTACAACCACTGTAGAAAGCAGTTTGGAGACTCCTTAAAAAACTAGGAATGACTCATCATATGACACACTCCATATTTATCCAGAAGAACTAAAATCAGCATGACATAGTGATATAGCTACTTCAGTGTTCATAGCAACACAATTCACAATAGAAAAAATTATGGAATCAACCCAGATTCCCATCAATAGATGAATAGATCAAGAAAATGTGGTATGTATACACTATGAAGTTTTACTCAGCCATAAAGAAGAATGAAATAATGGCATTTGATGGTAAATGGATAGAACTGGAAACTATCATGCTAAGTGAAGTAAGGCATACTTAAAAAAAATCAAGAGCCTAATGTTTTCTCTCATGTGGAAGCTAGAGCAAAATAAGGGAAAGAAGGTGGTTAGGGAGGGAATCAGATATCATAAAGATATAGGGAAGATCTGTGAAGCTGAAGAAGAATGAGAGAGAGGAAGGAAGGGAAAGAGGAAGAAATATGGAAAGGATTCAGTTATATCATGTTACATACATATAAATGTACTGAAAGTAATTTCACTTTTATGTATATGTAGAAAATACCAATGAAAGGGCTGGGGATGTGGCTCGAGCGGTAGCGCGCTCGCCTGGCACGCGTGCGACCCGGGTTCGATCCTCAGCACCGCATACAAACAAAGATGTTGTGTCCACCGAAAACTAAAAAAAATAAACATTAAAAAATTCTCTCTCTCTCTCTAAAAAAAAAAGAAAATACCAATGAAAAATAAATGAGTGAAAGGAAGATCAATAGAGGAGAGGAGAAAGAATGGGGGAGGGTGGGAAAGGGGAAAAGAATGGGGATTGAAATCAAATTCCCTGTATGTAATATTTTGTCAGAATGAACCCAAATACTATGTATAATTATAATGCTCTAATAAAAAAAATTAATGCTTATAGTGGTTTAAGCCTTAGGAGGGAACACAAGGAACATAAGTTTTGTGTGTGTGTGTGTGTATGTGCACACACATATATTGTAAAAATGATATAAAATTGAAAGATCAACATACTACTAGCTTATTTTTATATTTAGGAGTATCTGCATCAGTAAGTCATAATTTTGGGTTTATGATACCTAAGTTAACACAGATTATCCCAAGGGAATGGCATATTATCTATTTTGATGGTTTTTGAAAATTTTACTGTATCTGAATTATAAAAGGTAAAAATATGCCACCTGGTGGTTTCTGTCATTTTAGAAGCTTGGAGGTATTGTTGGTTATTAGGAATAAAATCAAATGTATTTTATCTAGTGTACATCTTTTAATTCATGTAACTTAAGACTCACTTCCTCTCTTGTGCTTTGTCTTGTTCAGAACCACAAACATTGTCATTTTTTTTACCACAAAGAGATTTAAGCAGTCCTTGTCACAGATGATAAATTAATATTGCAAGGTTTATATTAGCTTGGGTTAATTTCCTTGCTTACTATAATTTAAGGTAATATATCTTTGTAATTAGAAATTTTATGTGTGAACCACGAGTTTTCACATGAAGGTCATTATTACAAATGTAACAAACATAATTATTAAGAATTTGTAGTGCCACTTTTACTAGAAAATAAAATGATTTCAGTAATTTATGATACCAAAAATATTGATTTTAATTCTAGACAAAAGGTAGAAAAGTATCTGTGCAGATTTTATCACTGACAAGTGTAACACAAATAGGTTAGAATGTGAAAGCTATGTTCTAGAGCTTCAAGGAGGTGCATTTAGATTTCTGAACTAGGTGGATAACGGTAAACAACTCAGAGCTGTCATAACCTGTTTTTTTTTTTTTTTTTTTTTTTTTTTTTTTTT
>NW_026000252.1:2276168-2314578 GCF_001458135.2 Marmota marmota marmota
TTTTTTTTTTTTTTTTTTTTTTTTTTTTTTTATTTCCAGTGTAGCCAGAAATGGCCATAGTGGGAAAATGATCTGGGGGAAAACCACCTTTCCATGTTTACTACTGCGGCTATTCCAGAGTACTCCCCAAATATTTTGAATTGGGCTCTTCCCTCAAAGTCATTCAAGACCTTTTTGTGTTCTTCTGTAGTCATTTTTATGATGGGTGCTTGTTATGGCCTGAGCATTTGTGTGTTTCCCCCTCCCGTAAAATTCACATATTGAAGCCCTTATTCCCAATGTGGTGGTATTTGGAGATGGGGCCTTGGGGAGGTAATTAGGGCTAGAGCAGGATAAGGCCCTGATCTGATGGGATTAGTGCACCTGTAAGAAGTGGCACCAGAGAACTTGCTATAGAGGAGATCTTGTGAACACACAGTGAGAAGGCCCAGAAAGAAACCAAGTGAAGAGGCTTCAGAATGATTCCTACCTTGAAGGCACCTTGAACTTGGACTTCTCAGTCTTCAGAACTATGAGAAATAAATTTCTATTGTTTAAGCCACCCAGTATATGGTATTTTGTTATGATGCCTATGCAAACTAATAGTTCTTTTAGAAGGTGTTGGTAATAACCACAGGCAACACCACATTACACATAATAAAACATGTGATTTGTATTCACATAGAAAGTTTGGCACTACTATTACTTAGTTTATTTAGAAGGCCATGCTGATTCAACATTAGCCTTGTGGTGGTCTTTACTATTTACAATCAAGGCCACAGAATATAAAGACTACTTTAAGATTGGGATTGCTAGCCAGGTGGAGTGGCACATGCCTGTAATCCCAGCAGTTTGAGAGGCTGAGACAGGAGGATCGTGGGTTCAAAGCCAGCCTCAGCAATTTAGCGAGGCCCTGAGCAACTTGGTGAGACTCTGTCTCTAAAATACAAAAAAAGGGCTGGGGATGTGGTTCAGTGGTTAAGTGCACCTGAGTTCAATCCCTGGTACCAAAAGAACAACAACAAAACTTTGGTATTGGTTATGGAGAGAATTCTCAGTGCTGAGTAACCTTGGGTCCTAGGTTTATGTTTAGTGCATATATAACTACATTTGATAATTTACATCTGTGTGCTTATCAGATTTTGCTACAGATTATAATTTTATTGTACTGTATAGTTGTATTATGCTTTTCCCTCTAGATTATAAATTCTTGAAGGGCTGTAAATATAAAATAATCTTTGTATCTTCCACAAAACCTATTGCACTGTGCCTAATCAAGGTGAATGGAATGCATTTTTGTGTAATTATATTGTAATCCCCAGTTCTAACTCTTCCTATCAAAGCAGCCACTAGATTTTTAACTGTTCTATATAAGATGAGATTAATATCAGATATTAGCCAATGTCACATTAGCTAATAAGATTATAGGTCACCTTGTATATTTCTGTCTAGCTTTTATAGAGATTGAGGTTCTTGGACCTATTAAACATGAAGTTATGCTGTTTGGGATGATTAAAACTGAGGTTCTGTTTGTTCTATTTTATCTCTTATATGTTATTTCATAGCAGTGGTCCAGGTGCATGTTAGGCTCCCAAGTCAGTTTGATTTCTCTTATACTATCACAATACTACCTGTAACTTTTTTTTAATAGTAGGCTATGGTTATTCATATACATATCTTGTCATCTAATCTGCTATAAGCTCATTGAGGTTAGCTGTGTCAAACTTAATCCCTTCTCATAGGTATGATATAGTATATACTCTGAAGTACAAAGAATACATGTTCTAGGGCTAGGGTTGTAGTTCAGTGGTAGAGCATGTGCTTAGTATACAAGAGGCCCTGGGTTCAATCCCCAGCGATAGATAGATAGATAGATAGATAGATAGATAGATAGATAGATATAGATACATACATACATATATCTGGACCGGGGTACATGCCTGTAATACCAGCAACTTGGGAGGCTGATGCAGGAGGATTGCCAAGTTCAAGGCCTCAGCAACTTTGTGAGACCCTGTCTCAAAATAAGTTTTTTTTTTTTTTTTTTTAAGAGACTTGGGATGTAGCNACACACACGAAAAATATACACCAGGTGCCGTGGTGCATGCCTATAATCTCAGCAGCTCAGGAGGCTGAGGCAGGAGGATCGCAAGTTTAAAGCCAGCCTCAGCAGTTTAGCAAGGACCTAAGCAATTCAGCAACACCCTGTTTCTAAATAACATATAAAATGGCTGGGGATGTGGCTCAGTGGTTGAGTGGTTAAGCACCCTTGGGTTCAATCCCCAGTACCAAAAAAACAAAAAAAAGAGGATATACACCCCTATATATAAATTTTCTTGTAGTGCCTAGTTATTACAAATATCAATTTATAAAACAAAATTGTGACTTTATAAAACAAAATTGTGACTAAAGAATTTCAACAGTTGTATTTTTTTTAGTTGTAGATGGACACAATACCTTTATTTTATTTGTTTTTATTCTTATGTGGTGCCAGGGATCAAACCCAATGCCTCACACATGCTAGGCAAGTGCTCTACCACTGAGCCACAACCCCAGCCCCTCAAGGGATATATGTGTTATACATTTTATTCTTGCCTTTTGGGAAGAGTTTTATTAACATTTTTTATACTTGAAACAAAAAAATATAAATAAATCTTTAAAAATATATAGGATTCAGTAAAAAACAACAAATCCATTCTTTGACATGTAAGTCCATTTTGATTGGGGTCAAAACCTTTGAATTAGAAATCAGTTTGTTGGGGGTTGGGGAAATAGCTCTGTTGGTAAGAATGCTTGCCTAGCATGCACAAAGCCCTGGGTTTGATCCCCAGGGCCACCAAAAAACAAAAACCACTAAGAAATCAGTTTGTTGTGTTGACAGAGATAGAATTACTATTTTGCAGTACATCCCTGCTGATCTGTCTGTATTCTTCAACTATATGTCTGTGATGAATGTTAGACAGAATTCACATTCACTTTTTGAAACCAGATTCCCAAGTTCCTAGACTACTTATAGAACCTGTAGCCAGGCATTGACCCATTTTTATAGATACAGTAGTCTTTGAAGAATCCTGGGTGAGTCTTAGTTTGGATTTGTGGCAGTGAGTAACTGGGTGAAAAGGGTGAGTCAGCTTCAAGGGAGTTATTTTGGTACTCTGGATCTTGATATTAAGGCAATATGAAATGGTATATTTCTGTTCTTGTCAGGTGATGCAGATATATTCTGATGAGCCTGACATGAATGTTTATTGTATTATCTTATAAAATCAGTCTGTCTTTTATCAAGTTTAGTTCAAAACTTGAACTAAATTTCAGTTTATAAAATTTATAAACTCAGTACATGTTGTAAAATGTTCTTAGAATGCTCTTGTGCATGACACAAATGTCCCATTTTGAATTTTTTAGTAAATGTGTTCTGATGTAAACATGAAATGAATGTTTAGCAAATATATTAGCACTTAATCTTAGAGGTTTTGGCATAATTCTTCCCCCCCAATAGAAAAATGTTCTGCTTATTAATTAAAATGTGTGTTTAAAAACAAATAAATATTGACTGCTGAAGTACTACAGGCTGACAACATATAAAAACCCACCAAAGTCTGAACTCAAAATGGAGCTTTTAGGCTCGAAAAAGAGACAACATGGAACTCAATTTTTCAGCAGTAGAAAACTCAGAATCTAACTGGATTATGTGAATAATATTTTAACCTTACATATGTAATTTTTAGATTTATTAAAAGTCAAACTACTTGTCCTTAAGCACCTAATACAGTGCTAACTTCAGGAAGAAGTATTTGATAGGTATTAACTGATAGATTGAGATTTCATTATGATTTGGCCAGTATTTCTTGAAAGCTGCCATATCACCAGCTACTTAAATATGGTAGTTTTGAATATCATGGGATATATAGTGTTATAATCCTTCTTGATTTATTTCCCCAAATAAGCTTTGAATATTTCACTTTAATTTAATGTATCTTCTTTGGGAGGGGTTAGGGATTGAACTTAAGGACGCCTTACTACTGAACTATATCCCCAGCCATTTAATTTTAAGACAGGGTCTTGCCAAATTGCTGAGACTGGCCTCTAACTTGTGATCCTCCTGCTTCTGCCGCAGTCTGGCTGGGCACAAAATCATGAGCCACTCAAACAGGAACAAACTTTATTTTTGAAACTCCCGCCAATGCCCTGTATGCTCCCAGGAAATATGCCGACACACACACCAACAGGAAATCCCTCCTCCGGAATTCCCTCCTACCGCACTTCCCCAACCAATGGGAACTCTCCAGGAGTCCCGTAGCAGGCCTAGGTGGACAGCAGGGGTCTAATATCCATTTGAATGCAGATCTTAACATAATCATATCATCTCAATGGCTTGCCATCGTCACCTTTCAACCAAAAATGCCATGCATCATTACTACTTGGCTATGGCTCTTAGCATGCTTCAGCCTTCCAAGTTGCTGGGATTACAGGTGTACGCCACTGTGCCCAACAATTTAAAGTATCTTTTTAAAGTGTCCTATACTTTTTGAGGTGTAAAGAACTAAATAAAATCAGTATAACTCCTTTCCAAAGATAACAACTTTTATAATTTTGTTGTATTTTGGGGGGGAGGTGTATAGGTGTATATACAATATTTGTAAAAAAATCAAAGTACATTTTGTCACCACAGGTACCACATTATTGGGGTTTAATATTTTGTATGTGAGGTCTGGGACATACCAAGACAACCAATATGTGTTCCTATTCAAACTTTTGGAGTATCTACCTTAAAGGCACCTCATGATTTGATTATAATCTCAGATTTTAGTTTTTAAAGGATCATTTAGCTTTTTTGGTATTTGTTTTTCCTCTACTTTGAGATAAAAGAGGCTATTTGTATTTGAGATGGGTCACAGCAATTTTTGTTCTGTATGGCATATTAACTTATTAGACTATAGTGTACTAAATTTTTAAAATAAATTTTTAAATACACTCAAAAGTGAAGAGAATAATGTAGTGAATCACTCATTTAATATTACCAATGTTTGCCACATTTATCTTACCTCTTTAAAATTTTTCTTTTTCACTTTGTGACCTAAAGGAAATTTCACATCATGTTTTTTTTTTTTTTTACTTCTACATTCTTGGACTGGGGATATAGCTCAGTTTGTAGAGGGCTTGTTTCGCATGCACAAGGCCCTGGGTTTGATCCTCAGCACCACACACACACAAAATACATTCTTCATTATTCATGTCTTATGATATATGGTTTTCTTAAATAACTATAATGGGGCTGGGGTTGTAGCTCAATGGTGGAGTGCTTGCATAGCATGTGTGAGGCACTGGGTTTGATCTTCAGCACCACATTAAAAAACAAATAAAATAAAGGTTAAATTCTTTAAAAAACTGTAATGTATTATATTACAAAATTAACAGTTCTTGTTATTATCTCATACCTAAATTTCTCTGGCAAACTAAGGTTTATCATCTATCTTTAATTGGATGTTTGTGTTCTTTAATGTTATCAATTAAAACATCTCATTTCTTTTTTAGATTAGTGATGATGAACCAGGGTATGACCTGGATTTGTTTTGCATACCTAATCATTATGCTGAAGATTTGGAAAAGGTGTTTATTCCTCATGGACTAATTATGGACAGGTTAGTAAGATCTCAAGTTGAAATTTACTTTTTCTTATATTAACTTCATGTGTCAGCAACTGTTGAGTAGTTCATACTTGGATATAAACTAAGCCAACTTGTTAAGTAATAAACACTTTTTAAACAAAAAATAGTAGAACTTACTAGTTACCCAGTATAAGTCATGGTGTAGTGGGAATCTGTAGGGAGTAGAGTAAAATCAACATTGAAGTGAGATTGGAAGAATGAACTTTATAGTCAGAGTCTGATTTCCCAGTCCTGAACAGAGTAATGGGACTGAATCATATAAAGGCAAGATCAGAGTTTGATTATTATGTATATCTAGCTTGAAAATTTCCCCTCAAATGAATTGGGTTTTTTAAAATTTTTTTTTAGTTGTAGACTCTACCTTTATTTACTTATTTTATTTTATTTTATTTTTTTACGTGGTGCTGAGGATCAAACCTGGCGCCTCATACATGTGAGGCGAGTGCTCTACCACTGAGCCACAACCCCAGCCCCCCATCAAATGAATTGTAATGAACAACCTTTCTTTGTATTTAAATACTTGCCTTTTGTGTGTGGCTATTTTTTATTTTAAAAATTATATTTAAAGTATAATATCAGTGCATTTATGGTATATTATGTTCTATGGAGACTATAAATGGAAAGAGTAAAGATTTCTCTGCCACCTGTATGCATTCCCTCTAGACACTGGCTGTGTGTGTATTTTTTATATATGAATGAATTTTGCCACATGTATATGCACTATTGTACAGTACTAAAATTGATTGGGTTTTTAATATTATTACATTTATAGCTATCATTTTTTTTGTTTTAATATCTCCTAGTTTAAAGATTGTGTAGCATTCTGCTTATGAATGTACCATAACTGATTTAACCAGTCCACTATTGATGGACACTTAAGATCTCTCCGTTATTTTGCTCTTACAGACTATACTAAAGGGAACATTCTTTTACATATGTTTTGGCACTTGCTTAGCTTTATCCAAGTGGAAATTCTGGGTCAAGGGGAAGATGTTTTTGTTGGAACTGGGGATTGAACCCAGGGGTGTATAACCATTGAGTCACATCCCCAGCTGTATTTTGTATTTTATTTACAGACAGAGGTCTCATTGAGCTGCTTAGGGCCTCAGTAAGTTGCTGAGGCTGGCTTTGAACTCTTGATCCTCCTGCCTCAGCCTCCAGAGCCACTGGGATTACAGGCATGTGCCACCCACCATGCCTGGCTTATCAAACATTTTGGTACTGCAGATTATCCTCCCAAAAGTTGTATCACATTGTGGCATATGACAGTGTCCTTTTCTCATAATCTCTTTTTTTTTTTAAATTTTTTTCTTTNCCAAAAAAAAAAAAAAGAGAGAGAGAGAGAAGAAAAAAGAACTGCTGTTGAGCCAGTCACAGTGGCACACAACTGTATTTTGAATAACTTGAAGCTGAGACAGGAGGATCACAAATTGAAGACCAGTCTTAGCAACTTAGCCAGACCTAGTCTCATAATAAAAAATAAAAAGGGCTGGGGATGTAGCTCAATGGTAAAGGACCCCCTAGTTTCAATTCTCAGGACCGAAAAAAAAAAAATGAATTGCTGTTGAGACTTATGGGATTTTTTAAAAATATTTTTTTAGTTGTTGATGGACCTTTATTTTATTTGTTTATTTATATGTGGTGCTGAGAATTGAACCCAGTGCCTCATACATGCTAGGCAAATGCTCTACCACTGAGCCACAACCCCAGCCCCAAGGAATGTTTTTTGACTGCTTACTGTAATATATATCCTATGCAGAACTAGATTGGTTTGGGGCAGTCATAAGTCATGTGGAGCTAGGTTTGCTTAATAAGGTTAACAATTGTTTCCTGGGTGGCAGAAACCAATTTTGACCTGTAATTAGTCTACCTGTGTACAGAATCTGAAATATGTTACAGTATTGACACTGATGAAACAAAATCAGTATGATCTTTATGTGTTAATTTTATAATTCACCATTTCTTGGATTGTGTGAATTTTTGATTTTTATTATTTTTGACTATTACTTTGCTTCTGGTTTCATGTTGCGATTGTATTTCCTATAAATTAAATTTTTCCTTTACAGAGATTTCTCCTAACTTCTTCAAAAATTAGAATAACTCCAGTGTTTGCTGATTCATGAATTAGTATTGTAGTCCATCTTTATAGAAACTCACCTTTCGTTCATACTTTTATAGAGAGTAAGAACACTTCCTTCATTTGAATTTCAACCTTCATTCTCTCCATTAATCATTTATTTGACTCAAGTCTGGCCTTTTCCACAGTTTTTTTGTATGATCTCCTTTTTCTTCCTAGAAGATAATTTTTCCTCAGTCCTCAGTGACTCAGCTCCTTACATGGGCTTTGGTGGAGATCATGGGGTAGCACTAGCATGTTTAGACATTGGGGCAGGGTTTTGATCTTTTCTGGGCTTCACAAGATCAGTTTCTGGTCACCTAGCTGTGAATGGTGGGGCTCATGCAGTAATGTAGCTTCACATACAGCTTGGGACACAGGCACTGAGGGACTAGCTTAAGAAATGTCTCCAAGAGACCTTTTATAGCTGTGTCCTCTGCTGTGTTTCACATGACAAACTTCTTAGCAGCCTTTTCCTTGGGCACACATCAAGCACAGGTTGTACAGTGAATAGGCTGCATGCTCCTTCATCTTTTTTGTTTTTCCACCATCTTGGAAGCAAGAACTAAAGTTTTTCCACATTTTTATCAGTTCTATGGGTAATTTGTCAACCATTTAAGTATTATCATAGACCTCTTCTCTATTCTATCAAACCCCTTATACCCATGTATCATGACATTACTTCCTACTTGTAAACTTTTAACTTTCCAAAGCCTTGCTTGAATTAATGACTTATTAAACAAAATGTGAATTCTTATTCAACAGAAATTACTAATTGATTGGTTCATAGTTTGTATTAGGACTTAATTTCTGTCAGTATAGTTGCTGGCATTATAGCTGACCAGCCTTTAATAACATTGTTGCTAAGAGTCAAAAACATGTACTTACAGTCCATGATACGATTTATGTTTTTGGTCTTGTTTAGCCTCCCCCCACCATGCAAAATAAATCATTACTTTATGATTCATATTTGGGGATTTGTGCAAAATGTTCTTTCTTTGGAAAGCAAAAACAAGCAAAATTAGGGGAGTTTCATATTTTTTTTAAATGTTATAGTTATAAAAGCAATTTGGAGCTGTAGAAACACTGAAATTCTAATTCTATCTTCTACATTTAATTTTTTCTACTTTTAGTTTTAGCTCTTAGAGGATTATTAAACTGAACTCCTTAATGGATAAAAAAGCATGAAGTCTTAAATATAAGCAAGACTTTTTAAAATTATTCTTAAAAAAAAGTCTTGCTTTTTTTCAGGGGAAAGGGAAAAATAAGTAAGACTTTTTTTTAAAGAATTTCTTTTTTAGTTGTAGATGAACACAATACCTTTTATTTTGTTTATTTATTTATTTTTTAATGTGGTGCTAAGGATCAAACCCAGTGCCTCACATATGCTAGGCGAACGTTCTACCACTGAGCCACAACCCCAGCCTCAAGACATTTTATGTTAATTTTTGCATAGAAAAAATCCATTATATTTTATGTGAAATTCTGTAAGATTTTCTACTAAACAGTAGAAATTAAGAAAGGTATTCAGATACTCTATTGATTGGAAGTAACATTTCCAACCTATTTAATAATTCAGCAACTTGTCACAGAAGGTGTTCACATACCATAAAAAATAAAACAGACGACTTAATTTGATAAAACGATAAAATTAAAATGCTAAATTGTAGCATTAGTAATATTGATGTTAGTATGATTTTATATGCTGATCTTGACCAATTTGAAACAATGAATTAAAGGCTGCCTGATAAGTATTAATCCTAAAGAAATGCTTCATGAATTATTAAATATTCCCAGAATGTAAAAATATCTATTAAAATGTCCACACATTATCTGTATTTTCTTTGAAATAAAAATTTAATTTTTCTAATTAATAAAATATTATATTAAAGATCATACACTTTCTAATATTTTAAAGAATTTTTCTCTGTATAAACACACATTATTATAGTTCATGTACTTGTAGTTAGAATAGCTAGGTAGTATTTTATTTGCCTAGGGACTAGGTGAGAAGTACCCTGGGATTCCAAATACCATATTTGATTAAATTAAAGTCAATGTTGGTTAAGACTTACTACTATTTTTTGTGCTTCTAAAAAATAAAACATTTCCAGTTACGCTTATGGTGCCATCAATTGTAATAATGTTGATTTTAGGGGTATTAAAATGTAAATGTGCATCTTAGGACAATGAAAAATAGTGCTATATATTTAATGGCCTTTTAAAAATATTTTTGTAGTTGTAGATGAACACAATATCTTTATTTATTTATTGTTATGTGGTGCTGAGGATTGAACCCAGTGCCTCACATGTGAGAGGCCGGCACTCTACCACTGAGCTATAGCCCCAGCCCTTGATGGCCTTTTTTGATCCTACGACTGTGGTATTAGAAAAATGAAACAATCCATAGTATGCAGATGTGTTTCTTCTACTTTGAGGTATTTCTGTGGTATTTTTTTACTAAAATAATTGAATAAAAATAATGACACCTTTAAAGGAAGAGCTTTGCAGGGCTGCTAGTGATTGAACCTCGGGCCTTGCATGTGCTAAGAATGTGCTGTACCACTGAGCTACATCCCTAGTCCCAAAACTGGAGTTCTTGTTGCTACCTTGAAGTTTTCAAAATTCCTAGGGATGGACAAACAGGAACAAAGTTCTTTCCTATTATCCTCATTTTTTTCATTTAGATGCCAAAATGACATAGGAAGACAGATGCTGGGGCTAGGTTTGTACCTTAGTAGTAGAGTGCTTGCCTAGCATGTGTGAGGCCCTGGATTCAATCCTCAGCACATAATAAATAAATAAATAAATAAATAAATAAAGGTATTGTGTCCATCTACAACTAAAAAAAAAAGTTTAAAAGAAAAGAAAGGCACTAAGGGTATTTGTAGACCTAAAGAGCTTCTGTGGGAATGAAGGTTAGGTAGTTGATGGTGGCATCCTGAGTTAAAGATAACTTGGACTTTGGCTGAGAGAAGTGACAAGAAAGGATTTTAGGGTAGATAAAGCAACTTTGAAAGGCAGGGGCTCTCTCCTCACCCATCCCAGTCTTTTCATCTCAGACTTCACCATACTTAATGATGAGGCATTTATGAGGCACCCAGTAAAGGGAGGCAGTGGGAAGCTTGTCAGGGAGGAAAGTTGGTGCAGTTCCCACGGCCAGCCACATGGGATAATTGATTCATGGATGCAGTTTGGTCACTTATACCCATTTTCCAGCAAGTGGACTGTACCGTTAGTCTTAAATAATTCTTTTTTATTAAACTCTATTTAAAGGGTAGCTATATTTTCATGAAAAAAAGCCTCAGGAGAAACATAAGTTAAAAACCTTGGGTCCAACAGAAGTGTGGAGATTTGGATGTTATGGAACACTAGTGTTTTGCATGCTTGGAATTCTGTTGTCTCTTGCCTTGTCATTGCAGTCTTTGGAGCATGGGTATTTTTCTAGGACTCTGCACTATAGTTCTTGAATATTTACTCTCATCCTTTTCTCTCTAAAAAATAATCAATTGGAGTTGGACTGTAATACCACATTCCTACAGAAGATGGCAATATTTAACAAGTTTATAGTAGGAATTATTTAACATTATGGACTCTCATCTAAAGCTTCAATTTTTTCCCTTTTTTCCTTTTAGTCAATTCTGTATGTTTGAAATGCTGTTTTTAAGTTAGTTAGAATAAGGGGTATCTGTAATTTCCCTAAGATGAGAGGTAAAACGCAAGGGTCTTTTGATATTGTAAAGTCATGCATTTAGTTTACAACATGGAATAGTTATATGGTGGGTTTTTTGTTTTGTTTTATTTTTGTTTTTTGATACCAGGGATTGAACCCAGGGGCATTTAATCACTGAGCTATATAAGTCCCGGCACTTTTAATTTTTTATTTTGAGACGGGTTCTTGCTAAGTTGCTTAGGACCTCCCTAAGTTTCTGAGACTGGCTTTGAACATGCAACCCATCCTCCTGCTTAAGCCTCCTGAGTTGCTGGGATTATAGGCGTGTGCCACTGCACCTAGCATTATATGGTGTTTTATTTTTTATTTATATTTTCAGTGCTGAGGATGAAACCCATCACACATGCTAGGCAAGTGCTTGCTGCTCTACCATTGAGCTACACACCCCCAGCCCAACAGGGAGTAGATTTAAACAAAAATGGTTTCATAGGCAACACACTGGTCTATTACTCGGTCACTTTTGTTGTTGGTTTTGTGTGTGTGTGTGTGTGTGTGTGTGTGTGTTTTCTGTTAACAGACATGTTGGTTCTTTTTTCTTTTTAAACCAAGGATTGAATCCTGGGGCATTAACCACATCCCCAACCCTTGTTATTATTATTTTTTTTTTATTTTGAGACAGATCTCAGTTGATGAGGCTGGCCTACAACTTGTGATCCTTCTGCCTCAGCTTCCAGAGTTGCTGGGATTACAGGTGTGGGCCACTATGCCTGTTGGTTCTCTTTAAGGAATAATTGTTACAGTGAATATCCTTGAATGTACCTTTGCATATTTGTTAATTTTTTTATTGTATCAATTTCTGGAAGTGTTGATTGCTGGGGTTTTGTTGTTGTTGTTTTTGTGGTGCTGGAGTTCTGACCCAGGACCTCACACATGCTAGGAAAGCACTCTACCACTGAGCCACATCCCAGCCCACATGTTTACAATTTTAATAGGTAGTGCCATATCCTTTTCAAAAGAGGTTGCACAAATTTATACTCTCACAAATGACAAAACTGCTTGTTTCTCCTCAGCGTATCATCAGGCTTAATTTTGTGTGCATGGATGAGTAATTGAATCACATTCTTTTGGTATTTGTTTTTCGGGTATTTTCTATGCTCTGTTTTTTTTTTTTTTTTTTTATAAAGTATCTAATTGTGTTCACTCTTCATCTTCCTGTGGGTTCTTATTTTGGAGCCCAATATCTGTTACAGGTTTTTTTTTTCAGTTTGGATACATGTCATGCCTAGGTTTTTACCTTTT
Source organism: Marmota marmota marmota (assembly GCF_001458135.2). Taxonomy (NCBI): domain Eukaryota; kingdom Metazoa; phylum Chordata; class Mammalia; order Rodentia; family Sciuridae; genus Marmota; species Marmota marmota. The sequence goes on from NW_026000252.1 coordinate 2,288,905, forward strand.
CTAAGAATTTGAGAAGTTTTCCTACATTTACTTCCAGTCCACTTATGGCTTTGTTTTTTACATTTAGATTTTAATCCATCTGGAATTTATTTTTGTGAATGCTGTGAGGTAGGGACCATACTTTATTTTTTTCAAATGGATAAGTAGCTGACCAAACACCATTTATTGAATAATTCATCTTTTCCTTACTGACTCGAAATACTATCTTTATCATATACTAAATCCTCATATATTTCTGGGTCTGTTTCTGGACTCTACTTTGTCCTTTGATCTCCTTGTCAATTACTGTGCTAGTACTGCACCATTTTAATTGCCATAGCTTTTTGGTATGGTTTGCTGTCTGATTGGGCAAGCCCGTAATCTTTTACCCAAGTTTTCTGTCTTGAATCCAGCACATCCACATTTGATTATTTCCACCAACTATATCCCCCCCTTTGAAACTCCTGAGAGCCTAAGCAGTATGCCTTAAAGGACTAAGACTTAGTTTCCCAGACAGTGCTGAAGATGACCTGGACCTGGTCTAGACTTTTCAGGACATATCCTTGGGTTTAGATGTAATAATAGACCAACCTTTACAACTTGCTTGACTCATGTGATGGTACAGGGCCAGAACCAGATACCTGTCATGCTAATAATTTCCCTTTGGTTCAGAAATGACCATAACTGATGATGGGTGGCTGCTGTAATACTGTCCCCTCAAAAATGGGTGTAGCCTATTTTTAGGATTCTTAGGACATCAAATCAGTAATGGCCAATTAGGACTTTTTAATTTTTACTAATCTCTACTTTAAAGTTACTTAGTCATTCATTTCTGGAAACTTAATTCTTATAATTCATATCATTTAGAATATCATAATGCTGTGGACATTACATAGCTACATAGCTAACTTCTTAATCTTCTAGCTTCCATTTGATAATTTGAAGTCTATGTATACTTAAGATACACATATTCATATATGTTTTTTTTTTTTAAACTAGAATGACCAGTCAACAGGGGACATAAAAGTAATTGGTGGAGATGATCTCTCAACTTTAACTGGAAAGGTATGTATCTTGAAGAGGAAGAACAGAGTATTTTATTCCAAAAGTCAGTTAATAACACTGTGCTTTCAATCATATATTGAGAGGCAATTTACATAATACAACTAAACAAGGGTTATTTAACCCTTGGAAGCAATCTAGGTTAATTATCTTTCCCTATATTGCCAAGTACTGTTCTCTACCTCTGTAGGAATCTAATTTGGAATCCTTCAGAAATTATAGATGGGAGTGCTGGAGTTATTAGCTCAGTGCTTGCTTAGCATGCTCAAATCCCTGGTTTCAATCCCCAGCACTGGGGGGAAAAACCCACAAGTGGGGAAACAACAGGTTATTTAAATTGTCTGTGTTCCAAAGATAGGTAGGTAGGGGTGAATCAAGGATTAAATGATATATGTTGAGCTTTTACAACAATTTCAAGTAAAAAGTACACTACATAGATTCAGACATAATTTAAAAGTTTTTTTAACTATTTTTTTAAATCATTGGCAGTACTAGTGATCAAGCCCAGGGCCTCATGTGTACTAGGCAAATGTTCTACCACTAAGCTTCTCCCAAGCCCTTTTTATTTTTCACTTTGAGACAGGGTCTTGCCTGTCAAGGCTGGCCTCAAACTTGCAGTCCTTTTGCCTCAGCTTCCCTACTAGCTGAGGTGTGTGAGGATTACAGCTCAAAGAGTTTTATTAATACATGAAAATTCTTTCAGATATTTTCCAGTATTGATTTTGCTGTCAATTGTCATTTGCCTCAAGGTATTTTTAAATTTCCCCTTTGATTTCTTTAATTCTTTTTATACATTGAAAACTTTTTTGAGTAATCCATGAAAAGTGATGGAATGCTGCTTTTTTTTTAAATTTTTTATTGTTGGTTGTTCAAAACATTACAAATTTCTTGACATATCATATTCCACACTTTGATTCAAGTGGGTTATGAACTCCCGCCTTCACCCCATACACAGATTGCAGCTTTTTAAAAAGCTGCCAGTTATTGTTTGCTTATAAGACCTGTGCCAAATATAAAGACGTCAGTCCTGGAAAAGTTTCACAACAACCCAGTAAAGGAGATTTTATCCCCATTTTACATATAAGGAATTAAGGGATGGAGCCATAGTTTGAAGCAGTATGGAATTAGGAGACAGAAAAACTGTCTCATAGTTCCAAAGTCACACAACCAGTGATAGAGCTTGAATTTTAATGCAAACACTTGAAGTTCTTTCCTTCCTCTGTCTTGTAGATCTTTTTGTTAAATTATATTTATTTTTTAGTTTTAGGTGGACACAATATCTTTATTTTACATTTATGTGGTGCTGAGGATCAAACCCAGTGCCTCATGCATGCTAGGCAAGCACTGTACCACTGAGCCACAATCCCAGTCCCTGTCTTGTAGATCTTAATGGTCACTGCTTATTTAACTGAATATCTGTAAGAAAACTTTAACATAACACACTTGTGTGAAATTCTGTGGTCCTGTATCAGGGTTATGCCAATCTATTGTTGTCCTCAGCATCTTTTGAAAACTTCAGAGGAGAAATTGTTATCTCTTGATGCTTTTTCTCTCCTTTTCATTCTGTATACAACTGCCAGACCTGTCTTCCTCCCCTTTTAGCATGCTTTGTCCTTATTTAAAAGCCTTTTGAAACCCTTACTTCTCTAATCAGTTTTAGCACTGATTATAAAAGGTCTAGCCTTCAAGGCCTTCAGTGATTGAGTTTGACCTTGCCTTTTCCACTTAATGGGTATGTCCCACTATGTAGCTCTGTGATCTTAAATAGGTCTCTGTTTCTAAAATAACTTTTTGTGATAGTTGCAGTAAAGCATATTTATTGTGGAAAAATCAAGAAATACAAATTGAGTGAAGTTATTTCTTGGTGGTGAGATAATGGGGTTATTTAAAACTTCTGCTTCATTTTAGCTCTTTTGGCAAAATTTATACAGTATACAGATACATATGTATATATTTTCCCCCTTTTCTCTAGTTAATGTTTGATGATATGGGCTCTGGGCCCTAAATATACCTTGTTCAAATCCTTCTCTTCCACTTGCCTATGTTTATAACTTTAAACAAGTCATTTGACTTATTAGCCTCATTATTTTCATTTATTAAGTAGGGATGAAGCTTTTGACGTAAAGTAAGCTCTTAATGTGGCAATTATCATTCTTTGTGAGAAATATTGGAATCATACTCTACTACAGATTTTATATTGGACAAATATTTAATCCCTTTGGACTTTGGCTTGTATAAACCATTTTAGAAAGTATGATTATGACTTAATCAAGTTGTAAAGTGACTTAGTGTTAGAACTAAGGGCTAGAATTCAGTTTCTCTGTTTTATAATCCCATGCTGTTTTTCAAACCGTGATTCTATCCCACTGTGCAAATCACTGCCACAGTGAGCCATAGTTACTGATGGGAATGTGTTATCCTTCAAATATGCTATCTAGGGTAGAGAAATGTTGAGAAAGAACCACATAGTAAGTGGTGAAAGTTATTGGTCCAGTCATTGATTATGTTCAGTTTTCCTAGAGATTTAAATTATAGTGTCTTTGAAGAGACAAATTAGTTGTGATAAGAGAAAAGGAGGGGAACTAGCTTCTTAAGCGTCTACTGCTGCAGTACTATATTTATTATTTCATTTAATCCTTATGACTACACTGTGAAGGAAGTATTGTCCCTTTCTGTAAAGAAGGATGTTGAAACTCAAAGTCATACAGCTGTTAGGTGGCAGAGCCATAGTTTGAATCAGGAAAAATCTAACTCCAATGTTTGTTTGTTTTTTTTTTCTTTCTTTTTTTAGAAGAGAGAGAGAGAGAGAGAGAGAGAGAGAGAATTTTTTAATATTTATTTTTTAGTTTTTGGCGGACACAACATCTTTGTTTTTGTATGTGGTGCTGAGGATCGAACCCGGGCCGCACGCATGCCAGGCGAGCGCACTACCGCTTGAGCCACATCCCCAGCCCCAAACTCCAATGTTTGTATTCCTTATACTACACTGGGATTCATTTGAACATAGCTTTTAAATATATTTTTCCTACCCGTTGAACACGCTAGGAAATAGGCTGCAGTTGTCTCTACTAGCTGCTCCACTGAGGATGGATCAGAGAGTGAGAGAAGTAGTGTGAATTGCCAAAAGTTACAGGCTAGCCTTACTTCATTCTGTGCTTGGACCTATTCAGGCTTGTGAAAGATATTGTCTGCAGTGGTAAACTTCTTTGAGATATAGAAATGTTGAAGCTTTACTTGGTTATAATTTTAATACCTAGAGCAGTGATTCTCTAATCTTTTGTTTGCATCTCCCATCAAGGTAAAGTTAAAAAAAAAAAAAAGTTCTAATTTTTCATGTAACACAGTGGATGTTGTGTGCCCTTCCTTGGTAATCACTAGTTTAGAAAAGAATATAGAACATTAAAATTCTGATGCTATAATTGTGTGACAGAGTACAATGACAATGACAAATAAAATGGTGTGGGTATTCTTGGGTCGATGATTATAAACATTATGTGTTTCCTTGTTTCTATAAGAACAGATAGAATGTGTCTCTGCTTTGGGAAATGATCATTAGATGGTATGTTCTCTTAAGGACTCTTCCAGCTATAAAATTCTGAGATGTAGAAAGTAGGGTGAAGGTTTATAGTGGGAGGAAGTATTGATATCTTTTTTAGTGTAGTCCAAAAATATGGATACATCCACATTAGTATAAGTCTAATAGGAAAATGAATTCTAAATTATATTCTATATGGTAAGTTAAACACAGGATTTTGGAGTTTTTGTACAAATTACAGGTCCTAGAATATTAGTATCAGAAGACAAATAAGAAGTCAACTAGTTCAAGTTTCTCATTTTACATTTGGGAAACAGACCTAGAGAAATTTCATGTCTTGCCCAAGACCTTGCATTAAGTAAGGAAAGGATTTTATAAAAATGAACACTTGGGTCAAATTTTATTTATAAAAAATTCAGTGTTAAGGACTTCCACATTTCAATAGATGGCCAAATGGTTTCTGGAAGGGCTTGATACAGTCATTAAAAACAAGAATTTGGATAATTTCCCAAGAGTTTGTTGTCATATAATTTCACTTACTATTGGAAATACTGATTCACTATACTGATTTTTCTTTTTTTCTTCTAGAATGTCTTGATTGTTGAAGTAAGTTTTTACATTGATTTTTAATATAGTGTTTATGATTTTCTAAGTTATTGTGTATCATCCTAAAGGTAAGTCAGGGAAAGAAATTCCTCTTTATTAGTTTTAATGGTGGGCTTGTGTTTTGTAAAGACTAAGTGAATTTTTACTGGTAATGGAAAAAACATAGTATATTTCCTCTTTTTGTTGTGAATTTTTTTCTTTGTAAACATGTTACAAGTATACATACAGACACATACACGTACATACATATTAACTTTAGTGTCTTGCTTAAATTTCCTCTTAAGCAAAATTTTGAATGTACAAAAGAATATTTGTAATTTATATTCTATTTTCCATTTGAATGTAATAATAGCCAAATTTATCCATTGTTTACATTGCCAGGCACTATTCTGTATGCTAAAGAAATAAGCATAGAGAGCTTAAGTAGTTTCCTAAGGTTACCAGTAATAAATGAAATTTCATATCATCACTTTCCAAAGCATAATACCTAGACCAAAAGCATCAGCCAGGAACCTACTGAATCAAAACTTTTGTGATGAGGCCCAGCAGGCTATGCTTTAACAAGTCTTCAGGTGATTCTGTTTTGCATGCTAAGCTTTAAGAACCTTACCTTCTCATTAAGGCCTTCCCTGGCCATCATGTATAAAAATCTCATGTTTCCACCCCCTCAATTTATTATCCTTCAGTACTTTTCCCCCTGATCACTTATCACTGTTTAACAGCTTGTATTTACACCTCTTTATTTTTTATCTCTGGTCTCCCTATTCAGATCTTTCTGCCTTACTGAATTCTACAAACTTCTAATGTGGCAAACCACTTGATTACAAATAATCATGCCTCATACTCAGAGCCTGTTCACCCTTTCTTTAGTCTTTAGACTGAATTCTTTTTGTAGCCTCAATATACATAATCAACCTAATTCTCCAATATCTTCCTTTCATTTTCTCTGGACTTGGCACCATTTCCTAGAGCCTTTACCACCATTTTTCTGCCCTTGTTTTTTTTATTTTTAAATAACTGTTTATGAATTTTTTTATTTGACCACAAAGAAATTCAGTCTCCTTAGCTATCATTTCCCATTGTCCCCACAACCATCCCCTAGCAATTTGATGAACTACTTTCTGTCTTGAAGATTGGCATATCCTGTGTATTTTAAATATAAATGAACTCTCACAGTATATGCCTTTTGTTTCTGGGTTCTTTCACTGAGCTCAGTGCTTTCAAGGTTCATCCATGTCGTGGGATGTCAGTAGTCAATTCGTTTTCATTGCTGGATAGTATTTAGTTGCATGCAGGTACTACATTTTCTTTATCCATTCATCATTGATAGGCATTTACGTTGTTTTCACGGTTTGTTCCTTATTTCTTACATCTCAGATTTTTCTTCTTCCCTTAAAATTTTTATTTATTCTCTTCCTTCTTATGCCATCTTTAAATCCTTAAAACCCAGCTCAGAAATTACCTCCACAAATCCTTCTTTGACACTTTTTCCCTCCTCATTGCATTGGGCCCTTTTGCTTTTAATTATGAAATATTTTGAACTCAGAAAAGTGTATGTTCAAAACCCATGCATGTACCACAAAAGATTTATAAAAGAAATTATACATAATACACCTGAAGTCCCATTTCTTCACTTTCCCTTCATTTCCAGAGGTATGATAACTGGAAATGTTGATAAATATTCTCGTGCATATATTCATATACTTCCCAAGTACAGATTATCTGGGTCCTCTGCTCAGCGTCTCATCAGGTTGAATCAAGGTATCTGTCTCACCTGTGGCTCATGCTCTTCCAAGTTCATTTAGGTTGTTGACAGAATTTAGTTTCTTTTAATTGTAGAACTGAGGGACCATTTTCTTTTCTGAGCTACATCCCCAGCCCTTTTTATTTTTATTTTGAGATAGGGTCTCACTAAGTTGCTTTGGGCCTTGCTACGTTGCTGAGGCTGGCCTCAAACTTGCAATCCTCCTGCCTTACCTCCCAAGTCACTGGTATTACAGGTGTATGCCACTACTCCCAGCAAAAATGTTCTACTTTTTTTGTTTTTTTTAGACATATATGACAGTATAGTGTATTTTGACATATTATACACACATGAAGTATAACTTATTCTAATTAGGATCCCATTCTTGTGCTTGTACGTAATGTGGAGTGTCAGTGGTGGTATATTCATATATGAACATAAGAACGATAGGTCCAATTCATTCTGTCTTTCCTATTCCCATCCTTCTTCCCTTCCCTTCATTCCCCTTTGTCTAATCCAATGAACTTTTATTCTTCCCTCTCCATTTATTGTGTGTTAGCATCCTTAATATCAGAGAGAACAAAAAAAATCTTCTAGTTGTGATAAATACCTAAAATTCACTTTAACACAAAGTCATTCTGTATAGTAAAACCTTATTAATTTGAATACCTTTAAAGATGGTACATACAATGTTTCTCAAAGTGGAACTAACTGTATCAGAAAATTGGGGAAAAAATCCCTATCTTGAATTTATGAAGAAAAATTTATAATATCTTTTATAAAGAATGACAGCATCATAACTTTCTAATGAAGCATATGTGTATATATTATATTTGCTGTCACTGATCTCTTTATCATGCCTAGAGAATCCAATATTGGGGAATGATATTCCCACTATTTTCTGAAGGCCATATGATTTACAGTTTCTAGATTATCCTAGTGTGTAAATTTTGGTGAGACTTATTGCACTGAAGAAAATGTTTTCGCTGATATAAGGAGGCTGATTCATAGTGGGATAGGGAGAGGGGAACATGGGAGGAATAGACGAACTCTAGGTAGAGTAGAGGGGTTGGAGGGGAATGGAAGGGGCATGGGGTTAGAAATGATGGTGGAATGTGATAGGGATCATTATCCAAAGTACATGTATGAAGATATGAATTGGTGTCAACATACTTTGTATACAACCGGAGATATGAAAAATTTGTGCTCTATATGTGTAATATGAATTGTGATGCATTCCTCTGTCATATATAAATAAATAAATAAATAATTTTAAAACAAGAAAAGATGGCATTATACTATGGGGAAGTACCAGAACATTAAGGTTCTGGTATTTGGTGTTTGAACAGTGACTTTAAATTTTAAACTATCCTGGTCTTATTTGCCATTTAAATATCTTTTCTTTTTTTTAAAAGGATATAATTGACACTGGCAAAACAATGCAAACTTTGCTGTCCTTGGTCAAGCAGTATAATCCAAAGATGGTTAAGGTTGCAAGGTATGTATGACATTTTGATAAGTATTTTTTCTTCATTTGGAGGATTGATTACTTCTTTGTCAGGGTAAATGTTCTCAGCTGTCATTTTCTCTTCAAAATGCAACGTAATCCCAAATAAGACTCAGAAAATAGCCTTTTTAAATAGTTTTGTTTTGTGTTAATAAAGCCCTTCATTATGGTTACCTTCTTGCCTAATACAGTTATCCCTCAATATTCATAGGGATTAAATCCAGGACCTCCAATAACAAAGTCCACATAAGTCCCTTATATAAAATGGCATAGTATATGCATGGTACCTATGCACATCCTTCCGTATACTTTAAAGCATCTCTATGGAAACACCCTTCATGTCCATGGGTAGGCAGAATTAATATTGTTAAAATGACCATACTGCCAAAAGCAATGTACAGATTCAGTGCAATCCCAATCAAAATTCCAATGTCATTCTTCACAGAACTAGAAAAAAAACAGACTTAAAATTCATTTGGAAGAATAAAAGACTCAGAATAGCCAAAGCAATTGTAAGCCAAAAAAAGCAGTGCTGAAGACATCACAATGCCTGACTTCAAATTATACTACAGAATTATAAAACAAAAACATCATGGTATTGGCATTAAAAGCAGACTCATAGACCAGTGTTAGAAAATAGAAGACACAGAGACAAACCCACATTATTTAGTCATGTGATCCTTAACAAAGGTGCCAAAAACATACATTGGGAAAAAAGACATCCTTTTTAAGAAATGGTGCTAGGAAAACTGGTTATCCATATAGAATGAAACTAGACCCTTAATTCTCACCCTGCACAAAAATCATCTCAAAATGGATCAAAGATCTAGGAATTAAACCAGAAATTATGTAACTCTTAGAAGAAAACAAGGTCAACACTCCAGCATATAGGCATAGGGAATGACATTCTCAATAGGACTCCTGAGGCTCAGGAAATACTGCCAAGAGCTAATAAATTGGATTGCATCAAATTTAAAAATTTCTGCACAGCAAAGGAAACAGTTAGGAATGTGAAGAAAGAACCTGAAGAATGGGAGAAAATCTTTGATAGATACTCTTCTGATAAAAGATTAATATCTAGAATACATAAAGAATGCAAAAAACTTTACACCAGCCAGGTACAGTAATGGACATCTATAATCCCAGCGATTAGGGAAGCTGAGACAGAAGGATCACAAGCTCAAAGCCAGCCTCAGCAACGTTTTGAGACCCTGTCTCAAATTTAAAAAAAAAAAAAAAGACTAGGCATGGAACTACCATATGACTCTGCTCTACCACTCTTTACTATTTATCCTAAAGAATTAAAGTCAGCATGCCATAGAGGATAACTGTGTACCCATGTTTATTGCAGTACAATTCACAATAGCCAAGTTATGGAACCAGCCTAGGTTCCCATCAATGGATGAATGGATAAAGAAAATGTGATATATACACACACACACACACACACACACACACACACACACACACAATGGAGTTTTATTCAGCCATAAAGAAAAATGAAATTTTTATTTGTAGGAAAATGGATGGAACTAGAGATCATTATGTTTGGCGAAATAAGTCAAACTCAGAAAGTCAAGGGTAGTATATTTTCTCATATGTGGAAGCTAAAGAAGAAAATGGAAAAGTAGGTGTGGGTCTTATAAAAATCAAAGGGAGATTAGTAGAGGAAAGGGCTGGGTGCACGGTCAGGGATGTGAGGGAAGTGCTGGGGAGTGATATTGGCAAGATTATATTGTGTGCATGTACAAACATGTAACAACAAATCCCATTGTGGACAATTATAATGCATGAATGAAAAATGGAAAAAATAAAAATAATAAAGCATTTCTAGGCTATTTGTAATACCAAATACAAAGTAAATACTACATAAATAGTTGTTTCGCTGCATTGTATAGGGGATATTGATGGGTTAAATCTGTATATTTAATACAGATGCAATTTTTTTCAATTTTTTTGCTTTTGTTGCATTATAATTGTACATAATAGTTGGGCTCATTTTGACATAATCATACATGCGTGGAATTTAATTTACTCCATTTCAGTCTCTGGTGCACCCCCTTTCCCTCCCCTCCACCCTCTCCCCGTTCCCTTTCTACTCTATTGGTGTACCTTCCATATATATATATATATTTTTTTAATTGGTGCTTTATAAATATACTTAAAGATGGAATTCACTATTATATTTATACATGCAGATAGTGTAATTTTGTCAAATTCATTCTGCATTTTCTCACCTTTCTCATCTTTCCTCTCTCCCCCTCAATCTCCTACTCTGTTCATCTTCCCTCTGTCTTTATAATATTCAACACACACACACACCCCACTTATTTTGCTCTAGCTTCCTCATATGACTGAGAACATTCAACCTTTGATTTTCTGAGTCTGGCGTATTTCACTTAGCATGACATTCTTCAGTTCCATGCATTTACTGACAGATGTCATAATTTCATTCTTCTTTATGAAGTAAAGAATTTCATTCTTCTTTATGAGTAAAACTCCATTGTGTATATAGACCACATTTTCTTAATCCATTCATTTATTGACACATGGGCTGTTTCCATTTTTAGTTATTGCAAGTTGCACTGCTGTAAACATTGCAGGCTGTGTCACTATGGTATGCTGATTTTAGCTCTTTTTGGGTAAATACTAAGGAGTGGAATAGCTGGGTCATAGAATCATTCCATTCCTAGTTTTTTGAGGAATCTCTATACTGTTTCCACAGTGGTTGTATTAATTTGCAGTCACACGAACAATGTATGAGCATACCTTTCCCTCTACATCCTTGCCAGCATTTATTAATTATATCCTTGATGATTGCCATTCTGACTGGGGTGAGATGAAATATCTTTAATTTTGATTTTCGCTTCCCTGACTGCAAAGATGTTGAACATTTTTTCATGTATTTGTTGCCCATTTGTGGTTTTTTTTCTTCTGAGAAATTTGTTTAGTTTTTATTTTTGTTTATTTTTTGCCCATTTATTAATTGGGTTATTTGGGTTTTTTGACATCATGTTTTTTTGAGTTCTTTATATATTCTGGATATTAATTCCCTGACAGAAATGTGGCTAGAAAAGATTTGATTTATAGTATTATTTTTTTCAGACATATCTTTATTGATTTTATGTTTGGATGATCTGTTTATTGGTGATAGGGATGTGTTGAAATCACCCAGTATTATTGTATTGGTGTCTATCTGGGATTTAATGTCAAGAAGCATTTTTTTATGTAATTAGATGCATTGACATTTGGGGCATAAATATTTTTCAGCCTATGAATTCCTTTGCCTATGAGATGAATCTCTTGAAATGGCATATAATTGGGTCTTGTTTTTTAATCCATTCTGCCAATCTGTGTCTTTTAATTGGGAACTTGAGACCATTTACATTCTGTGTTATTATGGTTAAATAATCATTACTTCTTGCCATTTTGATTAGTTTGCTATAAGCATTTTATTGTTTTGATTTTCATTTAGTTAGTTGTTCTTCTAGTGTTATTCATCTATTTGGGAGCTTTGTGGATTGTTTTTGGGTTCCTCTGTGGGTCCTATATCATTAAGGTTTCTTTATAGTGCTGGCTTAGAGGTTATGAATTCTTTTAGTTTATCCTTATTATGGAATTTTTAAATTTCTGCATCAATCTGAAAGAGCTTTTGTGGATATAGCAATATTAGCTGGCAATTGTTTTCTTTTAGAGCTAGGAATATCTCATTCCAGGCCCTCCTTGATTTTAGGGTCTGAGTTGACAAGTTAGAAGTGAGCCTTGTTGGTTTGCCTCTGAATGTGACTTGATTCTTTTTTTACAGCTTTTAATATGTCCTTTTTTTCTATGTTAGGCATTTTGATGATATATATGTCTTTTTTGATCTTATATATTGTGGTCCTATATGTCTCTTGTATATGGATGTCTTATTTCTAAGGTGGGGGAATTTTTCTGCTACTATCTCATTGAAGAGGTTCTTTTTAATTTTTTTTAGTTTTAGGTTGACACGATATCTTTATTTTATATTTATGTGGTGCTGAGGATCGAACCCAGTGCCTTATGCCTACTAGGCGAGCACTCTACCATTGAGCCACAACCCCAGCCCCTTGAAGAGGTTCTTAATGCCTTTAGCCATGTTCTCTTCTGTCCCAGTGATTCAGGTTAATCTCTTGGTGTTGTCCCAGAGTCACATGATCTTTTTTTTCTTTATTGAATATGAAGTATTCAAGTTCATACACTCTTTTAGATCTGAAGTTCAGTTTTTGAGGCTTGAAGTTCTATGCAACCTATAGTGTTAGTGATATTATCAAGTGAATTTTTAAATTGATTTCATTATGTCTTTAATTTCCAGAAGTTCTGATTGGTTTCTTCTCAGTATCTCTGTTTCTTTATTAAAATGATTTTTTTAAATATATTTTTTAGTTTTAGGTGGACACGATATCTTTATTTTTATGTGGTGCTGAGGATCGAACCCGGTACCTCATGCATGCTAGGCAAACACTGTACCACTGAGCCACAACCCCAGCCCTCAAAATGATTTTTCATCTCCTGTATTTGCTCTCTTAATTCATTCCTTAGATCTTTTAGTTCATTGAACATTTTAACAATTAATATTTTTTCAACTTTCTCTGCAATTTCATCCACTTCTCTTTTTTTTTTTTTAAAGAGAGAGAGAGAGAGAAGTTTTTAATATTTATTTCTTAGTTTTCGGCGGACACAACATCTTTGTATGTGGTGCTGAGGATCGAACCCGGGNGTTGGTAGGTATTTGAGATTTGGTTCACACCCACCTCTTGCTGGGCAAATGCCTATCTCGGCTGCACCATCTGGGTTTCAGCCCTCCCAGAATTTCCACTTCTAGCTTGAGTGGCTTCAGAATTTCCACTTTTACCTTGACTGGCTTCAGATATTTCATCCCCATGGTTGTGATTTACCCAGGGTCAGACCTGGAATACAGACTTGTTTGACTGCCATCTTTCCAGATGTTCCAGATGTTCTAGCAAGAAGGGGAGTTTTCCTCAGTATCCCCAGCCTGTATTGTCCTAGGCACAGACCTCTGCACCTATTTCAGTCATGCTGGTCCAGATACAATATGACCCTCACAATGGGTGTCTTCTGGGTCAGGCTGTCAACTTCCTCTATGAATTCCCAATCTCTGGCCTCTACTTGATACCACACAGCCAGTCAAAAATGCTGCCACAGCACTGATTCCAGCTGGACTATGGGGACCTTAGCTAACTGACTTTTAAAAAAAAATATTTATTTATTTATTTACTTTGGTGGACACAATATCTTTATTCTTGTTTTTATGTGGTGTTGAGGATTGAACCAGGGCCCCGCGCATGCCAGGCGAGTGCACTACCGCTTGAGCCACATCCCCAGCCCGCTAACTGGCTTTTAATTATTTTTCAAAATATCTTTCCCCACCATCTCTAGATTAGTTAAGGTTAGCTTTCTATTCCATGGTTCCTCAAGCCCATTTTGTTTGCTATATTATTTTCTCTCTGCTCTATTCCCCTTCCCATCTGCAGTGAGCTGGCATGTCTCTAATGTATAGTTCTTATATTTTGTTCAAAGTTTCCAACTTTTGTATTTCTATGATTATTTTGCTATCCAGTGTTGATTTTAAGTGAATTTCCTTAGGTAAAGAGCAATCTTCCTACCATTTAAATCTTGTGCTGAGGAACTCCTGGGAAATGCATACTTCCTCTAACCTGCCATCTACCCTCCTATTTTTTTTTTTTGGAAACCATAGATATGTAGGGCTGTTTGTGTTATTAACATTTGGTTTTTCAACATGCTAATTGTATCAACTTGTCCTGAGTAGCAAGGTAGAAATTTTGTGGCCTCCTTGCAAAATTGAGACCAAGAATCCCAAAGAGTAGTGAGGAAGTAGTAGGAAGGAGTGGGCCCTGGAGATCTGGAACTTCTAAAATTGAGTGATATATGCTGCATCTTGTTTTGGAGTCCACATTGAAATTTTACAGTTCCTGCTTCATTTTTCTAAGCCAGCATCACTTCTTGGCCATATCCATGCTATTTTCTTTCGCTTTTGTGATTCTCTGTCTATCCCTACTTTATAGTTTCCGTCCTCCAACAACTCTGAGGTAACATTGCTTCTACTTTATATATAAGGAGACTGAGGTGTAAGGATTTGCCCAGGGATACAGCTAGTATTCTATAGAGGTGAGATTCAAACTCAGGGCTGGCACAATTAATGCTCTTACTACCTTAAATTGTACAGTTTGTTGTTTTGTTTTGCGGTACTGGGGATTGAACATAGGGACGTTCTATATTGAGCTGCGTTTCAATGCCTTTATTTTTTATTTTGAGACAGAGTTCTTCTTAGGTTGCTAAGGCTAGCCTCAAACTTGTGATTCTCCTGCCTTAGGCTCTTACCAAATCCAGCCACTTAAGTTTTTATTAGAAGTAACATCTCTTGTTTTTTTTTTTTTTTTTTTTGCAGCAGCGTGGGGGTGATGTTGGTAGTGTTTAGGATGAAACCCAGGACCTTACACATACCAGGCAAATGCTCTACTACTGAGCCACATCCCCAGCCCATTTTGGTTTTTTTTCTTAACTTATACAATTACATTTTTCATTTTTAAATCTTTAACCAATATGTAGTTTTTGTGATGGGTTCAGCTAGTGATCTTTTATCTCTTTTTTCCTGAATGATATAACTTGTTTTTATAAACCTGTTTTGAAAGATCAATATCTGTTGAGTGTCTGAATCAGAATATGCCTACTAATGAGTCATATGCCAGCAGTTTATCTTTAGAGGTTTTCTAATTGCTTGCACAAGCATATGTTAGTGAATTTTTGCGTTGCTGGAGATGTTATGTGCTCAAAGAATACTTAGATCATAGGTGGCCCACATCAGTGTTTCTCAACTTTTTTCTCTAATCCCTCTCCTACCAGGAGATTTTATTATCACAGATATTTTATGTATCTGTTTAAGTTTTATATGCATATCTATTTTATGTAAAATGAGTAAGTATAAAGCTTATTCTTTTTATTCAGTGCAGGGGTAAGAATGACTAATTTGTTTAACCTTAATTAGAAAGTAAAAAGCAGTTTCCTGATAAGGAATATAATCTAACATGTCCAGTCTGGAAAATAGTTTGGCAGTTTCTTTAAAAACTAAACATGTAAGTACCATAAGAACCTAAGGGGGCTAGTGAGCATTTATCCCAGGAAAATGAAAATCTATGTGCACATAAAAACCTGTACATGAATGCTCATAGTGGCAGCATCTGTGATAGGTAAATCATTAAAATGAAAGGTAAATGGTTAAACAAAGTTGTAATGCACCCATACCATCATACTCAGCAATAAAAAGAAATCAACTATTGATACACAGAGTAACTAGATGAGCCCCAAAGAATTATGCCAATAAAAGCCAGTACCAAAGTTGCATATTATGATTCCACTTATACAACTTTCTTGAAATGACAAAATTATAGGAATGGAGAACAGATTAGTGATTGTCAGGCATTAAGGAGTACAAGAAGGAACCTTGTGTTACCTTGATTTTGGTAACAATTACATGAATCCACACATGTGATAAAATTGCCTTAAAATTATATACAAATGGTGCCTGTAGACCTGTGAAATCTGGACAGAGTCAGTTTGCTCACCAGTATCCATGTCCTTGTTGTAATAATCTACTGTAGTTAAAAAAGATGTCAGCAATAGAAGAAACTGAATCAAGGATACTAGGGATCACCCTTGTGTATTTTTTTGCAACTTCCTCTGAAGATAAAAAAAATTTGGAAAAGCAATTAACATTTAACTTTATATTTGCTGAGTCATTTCAAGTATGGCTTATTTTTGTAAATTGTATCAAATCATATATACAGGTTAGCAATTTCTATAAATACCTAATAATAATAGCAGTGTAATCAAATATTTTTTTAAAAAAAATCACTTCAAATTGTTATGTTTCCAGCAAGATTCAAACAATTAAAATTTTAATTACTTAAAAAATTTACTTTTCCAGGTGTGGTGGCACATGTCTATAATCCCAGCAACTCAGGAGGCTGAGGCAAGAGGATCATAAATTCAAAGCCAGCCTTAGCAACTTAGTGAGACCCTACTTCAAAATAAAAAATAAAAAGGAATAGTGACATAGCTTAATGGTAAAGTGCCTCTGGTTTCAATCCCCAGTACCACCCCCCCAAAAAAAATTTACTTCTAAGATGGGTGTGACTCTCAGCTACTTGGGAGACTAAGGCAAGAGGATGGGGATTTCCAGACCAGCCTGGGCAACTAAGTGAGAACTTGTCTCAAAAATAAATAAATTAATTAATTAGCTTCTACACTGATGGTATATAGCTCAGTGGTAGAATGCATTCTTAGCATGAGCAAGGCCCTGGGTTCAATCCACCACACTGTCTTCTCCCTGCCCAGAATTGGTTCCTTTAGCATGCTAGTTATTTTTGGCCTAAAGTTCCTCTTTATAAGCCAAATATTTTTTTTTGCGGGGGGTGGGGGGTACCGGGAATTGAACCCAGGGGTGCTTAACCACTGAGCCATATCTACAGCCATTTTATGTTTTATTTTGAAACAGAGTCTTGCTAAATTGCTTAGGGCCTTGCTAAATTGCTGACACTGGCTTTGAACTCACTATCCTTCTGTCTTAGCCTCTTGATATGCTGGGATTATAGGCATGTGCCACTGCATCTGGCTCTCCTAAACCCTTTACATTGTGGGGATTATATTTTCAGGAACTCTGGACCCAGAGCCCTTTTCATCTTTGCTTATTGACATTCCCCACACATTTGTCCTCCTGATTAGCTGTCCTTCACTGGACACATGAGCAGTTAGGATGCAACTCTCAGAACTGCCTATGAGGTGCCAGGTGGACAGCTCCATTTTATAGTCTTTTTTTATATATATGTTAAAACTAACATAGTATGCTAAATGCAAATTAAACACTATTTAGGAACATTAATGTCCTCTTTTGTAGTGCCCTTTTATAGTGTTTCCATATGCCACATGTCACACTTTGTATTTAACAGCTTGCTGGTGAAAAGAACCTCTAGAAGTGTTGGATATCGACCTGACTGTAAGTGGATTACTTTTTTATCAAACATTTAGCTATCTTTAACCTAAAAAAATTGTACATGTAGTGACTTAGAGTTGCTTTAGAGAAAATTTTTAGACAAGGAACATTTGCAAGCATTAAATTTGAAAGTGATATTTTCTGTACCTAAATGATGAATTATGATTCTTTTTAGTTGTTGGATTTGAAATTCCAGACAAATTTGTTGTTGGATATGCCCTTGACTATAATGAATACTTCAGGGACTTGAATGTAAGTAATGCTTTTTTTTTCCTCACTCTCATTTTTCAAAACCCACATAAAAATTTAGGAAAGAGAAGAATTGTTTTCTCCTTCCAGACAGAACCTTGTAATTTGAACAGACTGATGGTTCCCATTAGTCACATAAAGCTGTAGTCAAGTACAGACATCCTTCAAACTGGAACTTGGCCAGGCTAGGGTGACACTTCTTGCTGGCTGAAATAGTTGAACAGCTTTAATATACAATAACTGTCTCATTATTATTTCAGATGATAAATGTAGTTATAAATAAGAAATAAATGTTCAAGTTTAAGTCTTTTAATTCACTTTCCTTCATATACCCGCCTCCACCTCTGGAGGCAGGTGTCCCATGGGTCTGTTTATGAACGTGATTGAGAAAGATTTAGGAAGACTGCACCAAGGACACTATCTTGAGCAGGTTTTTTTATATATATACCTTTATTTCACTCATTTATTTTTTTACGTGGTGCTGAGGATCGAACCCAGGCTCCCGTGTGTGCGAGATGAGCGCTCTTACCACTGAGCCACAACCCCAGCCCCAATGAGCAGGTTTTTTATTTCATCTTTTTTTCACCACTTGCCCTAGCCCCTAGATCAATAGATCAATATACCTATAATTCCATGCTTTGTTTTTCAGTTACATATTAAGATGAAAAAAAAAAAATCAAACTAAGGGGACAGACTACTGCTTTGTCTCCAAAAGACACTCTTCCTAAGTTACTGGCCTAACATACAATAGTACTACCTTTGTTTGTTTACTAAGAACCCAGCATGCTTTTCTTGCCTTTCATTTCAGAATACTTTTCTAATGTGAAGTTCTGAATTTTTATTTTATAGCATGTGTGTGTCATTAGTGAAACTGGGAAAGCAAAATACAAAGCCTAAGATGAGAGTTCAAGTTGGGTCCAGAAACATCGGGAGTCCCATTGACATCACTAGTAAAATCATCAAATGTTCTAGTTCTGTGGCCATCTGCTTAGTAAAGCTCTTTGCATGAACCTTCTATGAATTTTATCTGTTTTGTATTTTAGAAATGTCGGTTGCTGCATTCCTGAACTTTTAATTTGCACTATGGACTTAGAGACTATCAGTTGATGGATTGTTGTTTAACTTGTGAATGAAAAAATCTCTTAAACTACACCACTATTAAATGAGAATATTGAAATTGTATCTGTAAGAAACATTGAAAGAGAAGATATATTAGTTTTTTAATTGGTATTTTAATTTTTATATATTCAGGAAAGAACAGAAGTGATTGAATATTGTTAATTATACTACCATATGTATATTAGAAAAGTAAGAAGCAGTTTTCACATCAATGACAGCATCTAAGAGGCTTTGTTCAGTCGAATAAACCTGTTTCAGTAGTGTTGACTATATCTTCCCGCCTGTTCAGATTATTTCTGGTGAATCTTTGTCAACAGTTCCTTTTAAATGCAAATAAACGAATTTAAAAATGTACCACTTTTTAATTTTTCAAGGACTGTCTTTAAGATAACCTATACATACCTATCTTTTCTCTGTAGATTAACTTAGTATAGTTTCTATTAGTTACCTTTTTAAGTTTTAGTAGCTAGTTTAATGGTTATCTTTCCCAAACAGCAAGTACTGATTGATTATGATGGAATGGGTTGGTGGAGCTAGCAGAGTTCCTACCTCCTTCAGAGACTAAATTTCAGACACATTTGACTCTGCCAACAGAACATGCCTTTCTCTTGGAATTCTGAAGTTGTTCAGACTGTGATCTCAGCCACATCTCAACAGATTGTTTTTAGACATGTCCTGTTATAACCTAATCATATACCTAATCATAATCATTGACTAGAGAACAACAACAAAATCTCCTTTGTTTTCTGGGAGCAGGGGAATAGTTTTACACCAGAACTGTTACTTGCTTTTCTATTGCAGATGAGGTATGAACTAGCAACCTTGTGAGCCATCTGGCTATATTTATTCCTTTCAAAATTTGCTGTAATTCCCAGCAATAAAGTAGGGAGCTTTAAATAATGTTAAATAACAATTTTCTCTAGTCCTAGAACTTCTTTGTTGAGAAAATATTTCAATTCTACTATCTTATTTGACCTTTATAACCTTTAAGGTTGAGGTCAATGTTAAAACATGAATCAACCAGGCATGGTGGTGCACACATTGAAATTCCAGTGACTCAGGAGGCTGAGACAGGAGGACCACAAGTTCAAAGCCAGCCTCAGCAACTTAGTGAGGGAGGCCCTAAAGACTTAGTGAGACCCTGTCTCAAAACAAAAAGGGTTGGGAATGTAATTTAGTGGTTAAGCACTCCTGGGTTCAATCTCTGGTACCAAAATTTTAAAAAAAATCTAAGAAATGTGATGGCAATACACAAAATAACTTCTGACTTATGTCTTCCCCCTGCAAATGTCACCTCATTAATAGTGTCAACTCATTAATAATGTCACCTCATTAATAGTGCATCCTGCTCCCACTGCTAAGCCTCCTTACTCCCCTTTTGATCATACTGTTACCTTCTACTGTGTTGAACCATATGAAATTACCATCTTTGTAGGTAAAAAACTATTGGCAGTTTTGAGTGGTATAACCCAATAATATGCCATATGATTTACATTTGCATTTATTGTTCACAATCTATACTCTCACCCCTATTAGAATGCAAGTCCCATAGGAGAAGCAGATACTGTCATATGTCTTATTCATTAATGTATACTTAGTGCCTTGATCAGAGCTTTTCGACTAGTAGAAGCTCATGGATTATTGAATGAGTGAATAGCAAAGGATTAATTACCTGCTACAGTGAATACCTGATCATTAATTAGTTGCTACAGTACAGGTAAAACAGGACAGTGGTCTCACATAGCAAATGCTTCATCAGCATTGATCACTGCTGGAAATCAAATGAGTGTTCCAGGATGTTAGGTACATGGCTAGCAAGTGGCAACACCAAGATTTAAACCTCAGTTTGCCTGATTATTGGGTCAATATCATGAAGAAGCTAAACTTTCCCCTTCTGATTCAAACTCTAGTTTGTAGTTAAGTGTAATGATTAACTGGTGACCCAATCCAACCCAACCCGAAATGCATGTAACTGCCAGGAAGAAAAGCATCTTTTTTACCAAACCGTTATGAATTCCCTTTTTATCAAAACACCATTCCTCAGACCTCCTTTTCTTTTTTTCTTTTCTTCATACCAGAATTAAACCCAGGGGCACTCCACCACTGAGCAACCTCTCCAGCCCTTTTTATTTTTTGTTTTGAGACAGGATCTCACTGAGTTGCTTAGGGCTTTGCTGAATTGCTGAGGCTGGCTTTGAATTTGTGATCCTCCTGTCTCAGCCTCCTGAACTACTGGGATTATAGGCATGCATCACATGTCCACCTCAGACCTTTTCTTAACATGAATTTTAGGAATACAATTTTAATAATTTATTTTTTAACCTTTTTTGCAGTACTACGGATACTCAGGGGAGCTCTACCATTGAGTTCCATCCTCAGCTGATTTTATTTCAAGATTATCTTGATAGTTGCCCAGTCTGGCCTCCAACTTGCAATCCTCCTGCCTCAGTTTCTGAGTTGCTAGAATTACAGGTATGCTCTATCATGCCCAGCTTCTTTAATCAACTTTGAACAGATCAAATTTATAAATTAGGGGAAAGGTCATGCTGAAAAGAGCCAGAGTCATTTTCAGGTTGATAGTCCAGAGGAAAGAAAAAGTAAAATTAGAAAAAATTATTTTCCCAGGGCCATTTAATATAGGAGCAAATGGTCATAAATATCACACCTTAGAGTCAGGCACGGTGGCGCACGCCTGTAATCCCAGTGGCTCAGGAGGCTGAGACAAGAGGAGTGCAAATTTAAAGCCAGCCTCAGCAACTAAGGGAGGCACTTAGCAGCTCAGTGAGACCCTGTCTCTAAAACAATATAAAAAAAAGTTTTGGGGATGTGGCTCAGTGGTTGAGCACCCCTGGGTTCAATCCTCAGTACCAAAATAAAATAAAATAAACCCTTTCAAAATATCACACCTTAGTAATCCCTCAGGGCTTCCCTTTCATTACTACCCTGTATTCATAAATAAAGGAAAATGAAATTCCATTTAAGTCTATTTAGGGAGATAGAAAACTGTACATTTTAGGAATATTACCATCTAAAAAAGTGTTAATGCTTAGTTATCTGGAAAATTTGTGTGTGTTGCACCCTTTGTGCATTCCTTTATTTTGAATGCTTAGAATCATTCCTGTAGGAAGGCATGGGTGGTGCACACCCATAATTCCAGGTATTTGGGAGACTCAGAAGGATCTCAAGTTCAAGGCCAGCCTCAGCAACTTAGTGAGACCCTGCATCAAGGTAGAAATGTAGCTCAGTGGTAAACATGCCTGGGTTCAGTCTCCAGTACTGCAAAAGAAAGAAAACAAAAGAGAGAAGACGACCTGTAGTACATACTGGTGGGTTCCTTTTTAATCCAGGTATAAATGATTTGTGATAACCTGACCTACTGCTCTACCATTAGCTTGGAAAGTCAATCAACTGATGTCCTTCCCTGCATCTGAGATTCTAGAAACACACAGCCCCCTTTGTGTTCCAAGTACTAGAGAAGACAAGCAAGTTTCTGGTTTTGTGGAGATTAAGTCTGGATGGTGAAAGGAATAGTAAACAAAAGCATTTCAAATAGTGACAGGCTGTAAAGAAATTATAAAAACAATGTGCTGAGTCCTGAAGAGTGGCATCTTTCCTTAAACAGTGATTAGGTAAGGTCATGGTTGGGCTGAAAGGGATTAGAGAAGAAACCAGCTATAGGGAAAAGCTAGGAGAAAAGAGTTCCTTGCAGTAGGAATAGCCAAGCAAAAGAAGCTGAGATAGTGACAAGCCATCTGAGGTACTTGACAGGAGAGTGGTAGAACCTGTGACCAGAGAGGAAGTCCAGACCCTGACCATGGGTGACCTTGAAGGCTATGGCAGAGTATGACTTTTCTGCATTCCACAATGTGAAGGCCCTGGGGTTTTAAGCAGATTTTATTTGCATTTTTAAAGGCATAAGAACCTCTAAGAGCTCTTCTGAAAGCAGGGGCTTCAGAAATATTAGTAATACCAGTGATAATTATTTAATATGTTTAATATATGTCACATGTTATGCTAAGTGCTTTATGCACATTAATTTATTTACAGCACATTTCCCAGAGAAGGTCGAGACCATCTCACATGTTTAATGACCAAATCAGTGGAGAGAAGAGATTTAGTGAAGCGAAGCTGCCATGAAAAATTGGCCATAGTTTCTTACCTGGATTGTTATAGTGGCCTCTGTCCTGATCTCCAGCAGTAGGATCCCTTGAACCCAGGAGCTCAAGGATAGCATGGATAGCACAGCAAGTGTCCATCTCAAAAAAAAATGGTCAAGGGCTGGGGATGTGGCTCAAGCGGTAGCGCGCTCGCCTGGCATGCGTGTGGCCCGGGTTTGATCCTCAGCACCACATACAAACAAAGATGTTGTGTCCATCAAAAACTAAAAAATAAATATTAAAAAATTTTAAAAAATGGTCAAACTTGAATCACTCTTTGGCTAGAATTGCTCTCATAGCTCCCCATTTTGCAAGGAAAGTCTTTTTTGTTTTCTAGTCCTGGTGATGAAACCCAGAGGCACGTTATCTCAACCACATCCTCAGTCCTTTTTGTTTTGTTTTGAGATAGGGTCTTGCAAAGTTTCCCAGGCTGGCCTTGAACTTGTAATCCTCCTTCCTCAGATTCCCAAATCACTGAGATTACAGGTGTGTGTGCCACCGTGCCCAACTACAAAGTCCTTTCACAGATGGAGAATCTGCTCTTCCCTGCCTCTCACCCTGGTCACATCACTGCCCCACAGGCCTGCTGAGCAGGCTCTGTAATCCCTCCTCTTACCTTTCTTTCACTGCACAGCTTTAGCCAGAGCACTCTCAACTGGTCCCCCTTTCACTCTTCCTCACTATTCAAACTGCCCTGCAGTGGTCGTGATCTTTAATTTTTAATAACTTTTTTTTCTTTGGGAGGAGCATAATCTTTTGAAAATATAAATGAGATCACATCATTTGCTTAACACCTAAGAAAACTACTAACTGAAAAACAAATATGGCCTGCAGACCCATGTGTTAATTAGCCCCTGCTTGCTTCTCTATAATCCTCAACTAATTATCCTTCTCCTGTTCACTTCAACCACACTGCCATCCTTTCAGTGCCTTAAACTTGCCAATCTCCCCCTTGTCTTGGGCCTCTGTAACTGCTCCTTCCAATTTCCTCTCTGCCCCCCATCAACATGGCTGGCTCACAGTTATGTCACCTTGGTGAACCCTGTCCAGACCTCCCTCTCTAACAGCCTCAAAGTTTCTCTCCATTAATTGCCTCTTTAATTTTCCTAATAGTTTTTAGTACCGTCAAGTGGTCTTTAGCAACATCTATAGCTCCTCAGTTGGACTTGCCATTCTGCCATAGATTCAGTTGGGAAAGAAACAAGCCCAAGTACATACAGATGGTTTACTACTTAGCATGACCAAGAAAAGCAAGGTGTCAATTCCCCATATTTCTAGTCCCAGAGGACCACGAGAGTGGTGGGTTACTCTGTCATGGGGGAGTCAGCTCTAGACTCCAGCTTAATGATTTTATGGCCTGCAGCTGTACCCTATGTGGAAAGGCAAGGTCAAAAGTTCCATACCTTAAGAGCCTGGGAGACAGATGAGAAACTGCCTCATGACAGCCCCCACAAGACAGGGAGGTGGGTGACAAATGGCCTTGGGGCAGCTGCTCACAAGATTGTTCATGTTATCATATTTCGGTGAAGATCATGGGGCATTGCTCCAAGACAAGCCAGGCTGTACTTGACCTTATCTACGAGGCCTGTGTGCAGACATCCATGGTATATTCTCCTGTGCACTTTAATCATCTCCAGATTACTTATAATGCCTAGTTCTAGCTCAACAGAAATGCCACACAACCAGTTGTTAGATTGCATTGTTTATGGAATAATGATAAAAAGATCTACTACAGATGTAATTTTTTTTTTTTTTTGAGAGGGCAGGTACGGAAGGTTGAATTCTGGGGCTTTTCCACTGAACTACATCCCCAGCCCTTTTAATATTTTTTAAATTTTCACACAGGGTCTCACTGCATTGCTGAGGGCCTTGCCAAATTACTGAGGCTGGCCTTGGAACTTGTGACTCTCTTGACTCAGCCTCCCAAGTCACTGGGATTATAGATGTATGCCACACCCCCAACCCAACTGATACTTGTGTGTGTGTGGTGCTGGGGATTGAACCTTGAACCCAGGGCCTTGTGCATGTGAGGCAAGCACTGTACCAACTGAACTAAATCCCCAGCCCCCAACTGATTCTTGTACACTTGAAAGTTTGAAAACTACCTGCATAGATGAAAGTTTTCAATATCAGTAGGATTACAGGTGTGTATCACCATGCCTGGCTTGTACTAAACACTTGAATCCTCAAGAGAACTCTGATAAAGAAGTTTTGTTTTAGTTTTTTCAATTGTCCCATCTTTATAGATTAAGAAAAGCAGGTCCAGAAGGTTGCAAAATTTTCCCAGATCATACAGTTCATAAGTGGCAGATGAGGAATTTGAATTGAGACAATTTTATTCCAGAATCTGCCCTCTTAGTTCAGTTCTACTTAACCTGTAATGTGCAACTCTTGTGTAGAAAGTCATACACTGATACATTGAGGAAAGCACTAGGCTCATTGGAGGTAATAATTCCGAATGACTTATATTAAACACAGCTTTTTGAGGTCACAGCTGATCTTTAAGAATGTAAATTGCCTTCCTCTGGCACTAGACAACATTGCAAAGACTTATTGCAGAGTTTCTCCAATGTGCTTTTCAGGTTGGTTTTTTTTTTTTTTTTTTCTGATTTATTTTATAATCCTGTGGGCAACTTTAGACAAAAAAAAAAAAAAAAAAAAAAAAAA
>NW_026000252.1:2314675-2322557 GCF_001458135.2 Marmota marmota marmota
AGAGAGAGAGAGAGAGTCAGAATTTCAACATTTATTTTTTAGTTTTCGGCGGACACAACATCTTTGTTTGTATGTGGTGCTGAGGATCAAACCCGGGCCACACGCATGCCAGGCGAGCGCGCTACCGCTTGAGCCACATCCCCAGCCCCTCTTTACCATTTTAAAGTGTGAATTTTATAGACCCTTCAAACTACTTTAAAAAATAATAGTTTTTTTTTTTTCTTGTGGTACTGTGGATTGAACCCGCAGGTATTCTACCACTGGGCTACATTTCTTGCCCTTATTTACTCATTTAGTGTGCTGAAAATTGAACCCAGGGCCTCAAGCATGCTAGATAAGCACTCTACCACTGAGCTACATCCCCAGTTCTTTTTCCATTTTTTATTTTGAGACAGGGTCTTGCTAAATTGCCAAGGCTGGTCTTGAACTTGCCATCCTTCTGCCTCAGCTTCCCAAGTTACCGGAATTACAGGTATGCACTACTGCATTCAGCTAAAATAATGACATTTTAATGTTTTTTCATTATTATTTGTAACTTCAAACATTATTGATAAACTGTCAAATTAAGTTTCAAGTTTTCTCTTTGTACAATAAGGACATACTTCCTAATGGACTTTCTTATTATGATTCAGGGCTAAAGTGACTTTCAAATTTGGTAGTTTTCAGTAGAACTTCCTTTCCTAAATTTTTTTCTTTTCTTTAATTATATAATATTTGAGAATGCTGAAATCAAAGGTTCAGTTATTTTGCATGTGGATTCTTCTGCCTGGAACTTCTTCTCCTGAATCTTGGGGAATGGTATTAGAACCCAGGATCTGGGCACTGAGTGTGCTCATTGCTATTGGGTTGTCATTGCTTCTAGGTCCTCCCAGGGGATAAAGCTAGGAAATAAAAGCATGCATACCAAGCCATGCATATATGCATCTCTGTTTCTGTGCCTGTTTATCATAAACATTAACATACAAATGAGTTCATACTGACATCCACTCTAATTCACACCAACAGTTTCATTCTAGCCTTCCCTTTTTCCTTATTTCTTCTTGAAGAATTTCTTTCTTCAACAGTGGAAAAAGTGGCTCTCATTATGTGCACTTGTCCCTTATTGTTTAACTCTAGTATTATAAAGTAGTTACATTTATCTGTAACAGATTTCTTAGCCAGAATTCATTATATACAGATCTTTTGGTCCTAAGCTTTCAGCATCCAATCAAACACATTGTTTTTCAAAATCATTGTTGTTTTCTTCTTTATCCCTTTTAAAGTGGCTATGGTACTATGGTGCAGTTTGGTTTGTTAGCATTTGTATTTCAATTAGGCCCCCATTCTCCATATCCTAGTTTTCATTCATTATTACAGTGAAGCATAATAAATAAGAGGTATACAGAAAGTTCTACCCAGAGGAGTTTTGTTCCCTCCTTATCCTTCCCATCCTCTCCTCACTACCCCTACTTCCCAGTCTTTTTTCCATCCATTTTATGGGCTTCATTCTCCTTGTTTTGTTTTTGTTATTGGTTTTTGGGGGGTTCTTTGTTTTGTTTTGATACTGGGTATTTAACTCAGGGATACTTAACCACTGAACCATATCCCCAGACCTTTTTATTTTTTATTTTTTGACAAGGTTTCACTAATTGCTGAGGCTATCGAAATTGCAATCCTCCTTTCTCAGCCTTCTGAGCCACTAGGATTGCAGGCATACACCACAGTGCTAGGCTCATTTTGAATGGCAGTTATAGTTTGACCAAGTATTTCCTATAGGCACTTTGTATGTATTGCTTCATTCAGGGTTCACATCAAGCCCATGAGAAAGGTACTGTTATTACCCCCATTGTTTAGATAAAGAAGCTGAGTCCCAGAGAACAGATGTATTTGGTACACAACCAGTATTCCATCTAAGATCTTTCTGATGCTAGGGTCAGTGTGTAAATCACCATGTTGTTCACCTCTCCTTTCTTTTTCCTTCTTTCCTTCCCTCCTTCCTTCTTTTTCTTTCTTTCTCTTTCTTTCACTCCCTCCTTTCCTTCCTTCCTTCTTCTTATTTCTTTTTTTTTGGTGCTGAGAATTGAGTTTAGGGCTTTGTGCATGCTACATGCACTGTACCACTGACCTACACAGCCCCCTCCTCTTTCTTAAAATTGTCAAAGCCCTCCTCAATCTGGGTCTTCCTGAAGCTCAGCACTTCTGAAGTCACCTCTCTGCAAGCATTCTGATAACTATGGGAACCTTGTTTTAGCTATTCAGGTGTTCTGTGTGGTTACAAAAGGTCCACAAGGGACCAACAGATCTTTGGTTAGAACTTGGGGGGAGATGTAGCCTTCAGTCAGTCTCTGGCTCCATTTTCAAAATGTGGGGTCACATTTCTATGAATAGAAAGTGATTGTCTAATTGTCTAGGGTGACATGGGCTAAAGGAGTGACTAAATTTGGTAGATAATTTTGTGTCTCAGGCTCTGTGCTGGTTGTCTCAGGCTTAAGATGAGTACACACTGTCCCTGCCCTCAAGGGGCTTGGGGTCAAGTGTACAAGTGACTCTAATGTAAGACAAAGCTGAGGTTCAGGCCTGGAAGAGAAAGGCACAGCTAGTGCTTGCTGGGAACAGGAAGGGGAAGACTGGAGCATCCAGGAAGAAACAACATTCCAAGGGAGACTTTAGGAAAGGTTGACAGGAAGGCAGGCAAGGGAAAGCTTTCAGCCAGCAGGTCTACTTGGGCCAACAGATAGGTGTAAAAAAATCACAGGGCAATGGGGTAAATGGTGAGTAGCCTCATTTGGTTGTAACAGAGATGTAGTGATAAGGGAGAAAGCTAGATGGGTATATTGGGGTTATTGTAAGGATCTTTCTGCCAGTTAGGATGTTACAGATTTTCCAGTCAGGTCACCTAGCTCAAACTGGCTTGGACAATAGAGGAGTTTATTGGCTACATAAGCAGGATGTCCAGAGGTAGCTCAGCCCTGATCAGTTTGATCCACTGCTTCAATATGATGTCAGGGACCCATGTGCTTGCCTTCCTGTGGCTCTGCTGTCCAGAGTGCCCTCTTCTTTTAAAGGCTGGTCCTGGGCTGGGAGTGCAGCTCAGTGGTAGAGTGCTTGCACAGCATGCACAAAGGCCCACCTCTGCAAAAAGGAAATAACAAAGGGTGGTCCTTCTTGTGGTTAGATGAGAACAACTAGTAGTAATCTGTGTAAGGTTTCCTCAAGAAAGGCTTTCTGTGTCAACTGTTTTATTTATTTTTTGCAGTGCCGGGGATGAAACCCGTGGCTTTGTGCATGCTAGGTAGGTGCTCTACCACTGAGCTACACTTCCAGCCCTTTTATTTTATTTAATTTTAAGACAGAATCTTGCTGAGTTGCTGAGGCTGGCACTGGCCTCAAACTTGTGATCCTCCTGCTTTAGACTCTAAGGCAGCTATGATTTCAGGGATGCACTGCCATGCCCAGTTCTGTCAACTCTATTGTAAGTGGTGAAACTCTCTTCTGCAGTCTCACTGGACAGAATAGGCTCACATGCCCATTTCTTAAGCTATCACTGGCAACTGGGGCTGGACTGCCCTTTGCCCAGTCCAGCCCACTGCTGGAGCTAAGATTAGAGCCCATTTCCCCTGGAATACATGGAACAAAATCAGGATTCAATGAGGAAGGAAGAAGTGAGAAATTGGTGCTGGGGAAGCAGCCAGATATAACGTCTACTCTCAAGTGCCAAGAATGTGAAGCTTTGTGCTTGTTAAGGTAAAAATGAGGATCATGGGGGAAATTTAGTTTTAACAAACTCACATATTTAGTTTAAATATCTCCATGTTTCATCAAATCTAAGATAATATCAATCACATGGTATATCATTATTTTATTTTATTTTTATTTTTTTAAGAGAGAGAGAGGAGAGAGAATTTTTATATTTATTTTTTAGTTTTCGGCGAACACAACATCTTTGTTTGTATGTGGTGCCGAGGATTGAACCCGGGCCACACGCATGCCAGGCGAGCGCGCTACCGATTGAGCCATATCCCCAGCCCCTCATTATTTTATGTACCAATAAAAAAATGAAAAATGCTGCCGGTTAATTTGGGATATGTTGCAGGTTGGGTCCTCTGGGCAGGAAGCACTGAGAAGGTGAGGATGCCGGAAGTTTATTAAAAAGTGCTCTTGGAGGGCTGGGGATATGGCTCAGTGGCAGAGTGCTCACCTAGCATGTGTGAGGCACTGGGTTCAATTCTCAGTACCACATAAAAAATGAATAAAAAAATAAAAGTATTGTGTCCATCAACAACTAAAAAAATTTAAAAAAGAAAAAGAAAGTACCCTTGGAGCCGGGCACATTGGTGGCTTGGGAGGCTGAGGCATGAGGATTGTGAGTTTAAAGGTGGACTCAGCAATTTAAAAAAAAATAGGAATAAAAAGTGCTAGAGATGTGGCTTAGTGGTTGAATGCCCCTGGGTTCAATCACTGGTACCAAAAAAGTGCTTTTGAAATTGATCCTTTTGAGAGGGCAGAAGGAAGTAGGGTTGATGAGGCACGTGTAGGGGTTGAGCTGCAAAGCATTCGCACCAAAAACTTCCCCCATCCCTTCAGCGAAGTCCAGAAGTTAGGATGACATGCCTTCAGCATAGCTCTACATTGTTTTGAGTGCATTGCTTCTTTTTTAAGTTCTTTTTAAATTCATTTTAAATATACATGACAGTAGAATGTATTTTGACATATTATAACCCTGTGTTGACTGGGGTATCTCTTCTGTTGAAGTGGCTTTTTTTCAATAGAGGTGATTCTGAAGAAAGTTGGCCACTAACAGAGGGCCATTTTCTGGCAACATTCTCAGCCACCATGGAAAAAAGATCTTTCTAGAAGGGGATATGTGGGTGACAGGGCAGATAATCTACCACACCACACTACTAATTGTAATGAGTATCCCAATATCTGAGAAACTAAAATGGAAGTGTCCCTCTCAGAAGAAATGGATAAAATTATGAAATTATTCAATGGTGGGCATGACAGAAAGTAGCAGCAGCCTCCAGTCTGGAGGACTCTTACTTTCTACTTTTTTCCTTTCTGCACTGTTTAATCTTCTTTTATAACCATGTTACTTAAAATCGGGGGAAAAAAAGAATAAACGTGTTGGACAGAGTGAGCCTCTAAGCAGGAACCCAAATCATCTTTATACAGAATTTTTGTTATATTAAATACAATATTTGCGTATTCAAATCCTGAGAGAAAAGTTAAGAGTTTAGTTGAGTATTTCCTCTCACCTGGAAAGATAGAACACTAGAGAGTGGAAAGCCCCAGAATTTGTGTGTTACAAGTGTGTTCCTGTCACATGTTCTTCCAGGGTGGCCTCTGGCCTAGAATCAGGTGCCTCACGCCTCCATCAGCTACCTCCAACTTATGACGCTTCTGCACTAGGAAACAGATTTTCTACTTTTGTTTTCATGTTAAAAAACATTTTCCTCCCGGTTTAAAAATCACATATCAAGAGCAAAGGAATATATAGAAAGAAAAATCAAGGAGACAAAAAATACAGAATAGAATTAAAATGCAGCCAACACTAGTATTAACATTTTTACATCTTTACTTCTAATCTTTCTGTTTCATATAATAGTATGAATACAGAGTATATCTCATCTTACCTGCTGCCTCCTGGCAGACCTTGCTCCCTCCCCAACTCTCCTTTGCTGCTCCTGAGAGCCACAATCTCCCTCTCTATTTACCCTTTCTATCAGCTTTGTGTTCTTCCAGCTTATCAAAAGAAAAAGGAAAAAGAGCCAGGCATGGTTTTGCACACCTATAATCCCAGTGGCTCAGGAGGCTGAGGTAGGAGGATCACAAGTTTGAGGCCAATCCCAGCAACATAATGAGACCCTGTCTGAAAATGAAAAGTAAAAAGTACAGGAGATAGAGCTCAGTGGTAAAGTGTCCCTGGGTTTACTCCCCAGTACCAAAGGGGGAAGAACGAAAGAAGGAAGAAAAAGAATTTTTTCTTCTAACCTTGTGTCACCCTCTAGATCCTGCCTGATTCCTCCCATTGACAGCCTTTTAAAAACATACATATAGCAGTTACTGTGGCTATTTTTCTCATCAGGAAATAAAGACATCCTCTTTCTAGAAAACTAGAAATGGAGACAAAGTATAAATTGTTTTATACTCTGGAATTCCACTACCCAACAAAATTTTTTACATGTTGGTGTATGTCCTTCCAAAATTCACTGATAACTCTTTTTTAATGGTTTTATGTATTCCCATGGGATTCTAAAGGCTTTTTGTGCTTGTGAAGGAATCACAAATTTAAAAATGAATTTTATTTTATTTATTTATTTTTTTTTTAAGAGAGAGAGAATTTTTTTAATATTTATTTTTTAGTTCTTGGCGGACACAACATCTTTGTTTGTATGTGGTACTGAGGATCGAACCCGGGCCGCACGCATGCCAGGCGAGCACGCTACCGCCTGAGCCACATCCCCAGCCCCAAAACATGAATTTTAATGGGCTCAGGTTGTGGCTCAGTAGTAGAGCGCTCACCTAGCACATGTGAGGACACACTGGGTTCGATCTTCAGCACCACATAAAAAAATAAATAACTAAAATAAAGGTATATACAACTAAAAATATTTTTAAAAAAGAAATAAACTTTTAAAAGATGCATTTTTTTTTCAAATAAATGTAGCCATCAGAAATCATGTTTATGAGGACAATGCAGTAATAATTTTGAATCTGCTACTTTCTATTGATTGTCCTACTCCAGATACTTTACATATACTGACTTAAACCTTTACAGTTAACCCTTGTAGGCTGCAACACTAGATGACTGGGTTTCCCCAGCAGTTTAATTCTGGATAAGTACACAAACTCCTTGTCCCTACGTTTTCCACCTGTGAAACAGGCTCCCGCAGCCCCTACCTCTGGAGCTACTGCACTTTCAGATGAGATGCTCAAAGTAAGGTGCTTAGAACAGAATATGGCATATTATAATCACTCAATAAATGTGTATTATTGCCAAAAAAGTTGATAGTGCCCTGAAAGTTTAAACATGACAAAATCAAACCAAAACAGCCCAGAAGAAAATGCAGGTGAACATTTTTACAATCCTAGGGTGAGGAAGACCTTTCTCTGCATGATATCTAAGGCAGAAACACAGGCAAAATATTGATAGAATTGACCACAGTAAAGATCACTCCAGAATGGCAGAAATCACCACAAAATTGGAAACATAAGCAATAACTTGGAGGAAAAAAAGTTACATATTTGACAAGCAAGAAAATTTAATACACAAAGAGCACTTATTTACTTATTTATTTATTGTGGTTCTGGAGATTAAACCTAGGGTACTCTATCACTGAAGTATATCCTCAGCCCTTTTAATTTGTTTTGAGACAAGGTCTTGCTAAGTTGTGGAGGCTGGCCATGAACTTATGATCCTCCTGCCTCAGCCTTCTGAGTCACTGGGATTATGGGTGTGCATCACTGTGCTGAGCCATGAATAGCTTTAAAAATTAAACAGAATGCATATGCAAAGGTATTTTCCTAGAAAAATAATAGGCTAAAGGACATAAACAGGATGCGAGACACTTTGATGTAGCCAAGATATCCCTGGGGACATTTAGAAGGAGCCCTATTAACCCAGCTGTTATGACGTATCGGTGTGCCACAGCTGCCCCAGTGAAAATGTGCCTGCCCTTCCTCTGTCCCTAACCTCAGGTACACAGGACTTGTACTTCCTACTTTGTTCCTTCCTGCATTAATTTAATTGACAAATATTTGTTAATTAAAATCAGGGAGAAAAGAGAAGAAAGGGGCTGTGGATATAGCTCGGTTAATTGAGTGCTTGCCTCTCATGCACAAGGCCTTGGGTTCAAACCCCAGCGTGCACACACACACACACACACACACACACACACACACA
>NW_026000252.1:2322579-2326114 GCF_001458135.2 Marmota marmota marmota
CTAGCATTGGGGGGGGGGGAATCTAATCTTCAAAAATATGTGTCATAGTAAATACAATATTTTCATATTGAATCCTGAGAGAAAAGTTGGAAATTCAGTTAAATATTCCCTCTGTAGTCTGTATCTGAAAATAAGGAATCTTATTGTGTGTTTCTTAAATTTGTTGACTTGTTTGTTCTTTTTTTTTATTCACCAGCTTCTCATTTTTAAATTGGAGCTTTATAGTTATATGTAGTAGTTCTGTTCACCCTCACAAGTTCATACATGCATGGAAATAGATTTCAGTTTATCTTACTGTATTTTGAATACCTTCACTTACGTTTCTATATATCCAATTCATTCATTCACTCCATGGGTACTTACCGAACCTACTGTGTGCCAGGCACAGTTAGAGATTGGGAATCCAGCAGTGAAGTGAAAACAGTCCTTCATGCCCTCATGAAGCAAACATGAGGGAGGGCCATATTAAATATGTATTATAAAATGTTGAAATTTGAAATTTCTGTGAAAATAATCCAATGAAATGGGAGGAATAGGGCAAATACAGAATAAACTACAGTGCCCTTATGTTTATGATTATGATATTATAATTTAATTGTTGGTACTGGATACATGGGATTCATTATGCATAGTAAAAAAAATTCCATAGCAAATAGGTTTTTTTTAGGGGGGAGGACCAGGGATTGAACTCAGGGGCACTCAACCACTGAGCCACATCCCCAGCCCTGTTTTGTATTTCATTTGGAGACAGGGTCTCACTGAGTTGCTTAGTGTCTCACTTTTGTTGAGGCTGGTTTTGAACTTGCAATCCTCCTGCCTCAGCCTTCCAAGACACTGGGATTACAGGGCCATGCCACCGAGCCTGGCTCACAATCTCTACTCTTGTGGTGTGTACAATAACTAATAGATATATATGTTATCCAGTGTATCATGAGGAGAATAGTACTATGGAAAACAGAGCAAGGTAAAGGGGATTGAGAGGCAGATGTAAGGGCCTGGTTGTAATTTGAAATATGGTATGCAAGGGTCAGATGGTGACCTTGAAATCATCAGTTCCCATTGCAAGAAACAGGGCTCCTTGGAGAAATTGCTAATTCAAGGTCTGGGTCAAGAAGTAGACAAAAGAGACTGGAATGGAACATTTTGTTGTACCAAAAGGATAAAATAAAAACAAACTCAGTTTATTATTCACTGTTGGAGGATACTAGAAAAGCAATTCATTGTTGATTTTTAAAAAAGAGGAAAAATAAGAAAAGCAAGCATTTTTACTGTTTTTCCTATTCAAACAGTGCCACTGACTACTGGAATAGTCAGTGGCACTGTTTGTACAGAAGGAGATATTTCTCCTTATATAAATGTTTTGACTAATAAATAAGAAAATAATAATAGAATTAACCATCAATGGCAGCATCACAAAAAGAGATGTAACCAGATACTATGTGCATTTTTTTTTATTTTTTATTTTTTGGTACTGGGGATTGAACCCAGGGTGCTTTACTACCGAGCTATACCTCCAGCCATTTTTATTTTTATTTTGAGACAGAGTCTAAGTTGCTGAGGCTGGCCTTGAACTCGAGATCTTTTTTCCTCAGCCTCCAGAGTCACTGGGATTGCAGGTGTGCACCACCATGCTTGTCTATTATGTGCTTCTAGATGGACCTAAAGAAACTACCACCTGTATGAATTTCCTGTGTCTGCTGTAACAAAGTATCATAAACCGAGTGTCTTCAAACAATAGAAGTTTATTCTCTCACAGTTCTGGAAGCTAAAAATCCAAAATTGAGGTGCTCACAGTCTATGCCCCTTCAAAGTCTCTAGGGGAAGATCCTTCTTTAACTCTTCCTCTTCCCTCCCTCTCTTCCTTCCTTCCACTGGGGATGGAACCTGGGGCCTTGTGCATGCCAGGTAAGCACTTGACAACTGAGCTACACTTTCAACCCAACTGCTGGCAATCTTTGATTTCCTTGATGGCATCATAACTTCAATTTCTGTCTCCATCTTCACATGATGGTCTTCTCTCCATATGTGTCTGTTTCCAAATTGCCCTCATCTTATAAGGACAGCAGTCATTGGATTTGGGGAAACCTAATCCAATAGGACCTCATCTTTAACTTGATTTTTATCTACAAGGGCCCTATTTTCAAATAAGGTCACATTCACAGGTTTCAGAAGGACATGACTTTTGGAGAGAGTATTCAGCCCAGAATATTCTACCTATGAGAAAAATCAAACAGGAATTTATTCGAACCCATACAGTCAAGTAAAAATTTACAGGCAATGAATGAGACTGAATAACAAGTTAAATGACTTCACAGGGATGCAAATGGCCAACTCCAGACTAGGGGGAAACTCTACAGGACAGAAAACCTGATATCTTCAACAAATAAATTGCAAGGAAAAATATCATAAAGAAGGAACCTATAGTTTAAGATAGACTTAAAGAAATATCCACTAGTAGTGATATCTAGACTTCATTTGGATCCCAATCAAACAAACATTAAAATATGACCACATCTATGACACTTGGGAGATGATTAGAAATTTGAACACTAGTTGAATCTCCACTGATATTAAGGAATTATTGTGTTTTACAAAATATGGAATAATAATAGTTGTATTGTGGTTATGTTTTTGTTAAAGTGTCCTTTTCTTTTTAAGACACATAGTAAATGTATTGATAAAATGGCTTAATGTCTGGGATTTGTTTCAAAATAATATGGGAATGGGAGATGTAGGTGGGAATATGGCTGTAACAAGAGGAACCATCAATGGGTAATTTTTGAAGTGATGAGTATATGTGAGATATGTGAGGTTCACACACTCTTCTTTTTATGTTTGAGATTTTCCATAATAAAAAAAAGTTAAAAAAAAAGAACAAGAAGAAAAAGAAGATATCAGGATAAGCTTAAATGAGGTGGCATTTGTCATAGAATGCTCAGCCTATACAGGGCCCCTGTCACCATCTGGCATCAAAAACTTATTGTGTGGGACTGTGGTAGAATAATGATGACCAGAAATTATTTCATCCCATTAAGAGGCAGAGCTAAGTCCCCTCCCTTTAAATCCATCCTGGCCTAAGAATCTTGCTGAACCAATAGATAATAGCACAAGTGAAGTTCCAGAGCTTCTGGAGTAAAGTCATAAATAGCTCTGTGTTTCTATTTAGCTCTCTTAGAACACTCTGGAAGTCTTGAGCTACCAAAAAAGAAGTTGTACCACCCAGTCATTGTGGGGGCTATACCCAGGAAACAGTCTCAGCTGAACTCCACCTTCCACCCTCCCCACTAAGGCTCCAGACCTATAAGAGGGCTCTAGGGAGACAATCCAGCCCAGCCCATCTGCCCTGTGAAATACCAAAATTACGTAGCTGAAAACACTACCTAAATTCCTAACCCATAAAATCAGGAGGTATAATTAAATAGCTGTTGAAGCGACTGGGTTTGAGGTTGTTTTGAAGTAGCAATAAGTAGCCAGAATAGAGGTACATACAAGTGTGGCTGAATATGTTTTCTTTTTTTTTTTTTTTTTTTTTTAA
>NW_026000252.1:2326477-2338040 GCF_001458135.2 Marmota marmota marmota
GTGAGAGAGGGAGGGAGAGAGAGAGAGAGAGAATTTTTTAATATTTATTTTTTCAGTTTTCGACGGACACAACATCTTTGTTTGTATGTGGTGCTGAGGATCGAACCCGGGCCGCACGCATGCCAGGCGAGCGCGCTACCGCTTGGGCCACATCCCCAGCTGAATATGTTTTCTAAGCAAGGGAAGAGTAACACAAAAGTCGGGATAGTGTTTCTTGGGGAGGGAGATGCAAATAGCAAAAGGCATGGGAGTGACCTGGGGAAGGACGCAGGTACATTAAAAAATATGGGTATAGGACCCTACATTTGAAGTGGGTGTTATGAAGGTTTCTCAAGTGTGCATTTTAATGTTACATACAAATTAAATAATATTGTATATACAAAATATTACATAATAAAGACTTGAAATATATCAAGCAAATGTGGAAAAAAGTTAAAATTTGTTAAAGCTGAGTAGTTATACACATCTGCATTATTATTTTATATGCTTTATGTTCAAAATATCTTAAAATATTTTTAAATTAATAGGGTGTCTATAGGACAAAATCAGAAAAAACACATTTATCTGTACACATGCGTAGAAAAAAATTCACGAAAACATGAGTTCTTAAATTATTGTTATTATTATTATTTGTTTTTGCAGTGCAAAGATGGAACCCAGGCCTTATTCATATGCATGTTAGGCAAGCATTCTACTGCTAAGCCACATCTGCCCTCCCTGCCCCAATTTTAGTTATTATTATCTCAGAGAGTTTCTTGCGCTTTTTAAACATTGTGGTAACATACACGTCATAGCATAAAAGTGACTATTTTCAGGCTGGTGATGTAGCTCAGTGGTAGAGTGTTTGTTTGCCTAGCATTCATGAAGCCTTAGGTTCAAACCCCAGCACTGAAAAAAAATACCGTTTTAATCATTTTTAAGTGTCCAGTTCAGGGGCTTTAAACATTTACACTGTTGTGCAATCATCACCACTATCCAGAACTTTTTCATCATCCAAAACTGAAGTTCTGTACATAATGACTAACACCCCTCTCTCTCCTACCCCCCCCCCATGGCAAACACCATTGTACTTTTTGTCTGTAAAAGTTTGAATACTCATACAACCACAAAACTCATATAGGTAGAATTATATATTTGTCCTTTTGTATCTGGCTTATTTCACTTAGCATAGTGTCTTTAAGGTTCATTTGTAGTGTATGTGTCAGACTTTTCTCCCTTTTTGTGTTAGTCAGGTTTCCACTTCTGTAACAAATACCTGAGGTATTCAAAATGAGGAAATGTTTGTGTCGGCTAATAGTTTGGGAAGTTTCAGTTCACAGTAGGTTGACCCCATTGTTTTGGGGTCTGTGGTGAGGGAGCACATCATAGCTGGATTAGGTGGCAAATGAAGCTGTTTGCCTCATAACAGGAAGTAGAGAGAGAAGAAGGAAGAGACTGTGAGCCCCACAATCCCCTTTGAGGGCATGCCACCAATGACTTAACTTTCTCCCACTAGAATCTCCCTCTGAAAGTCTCCACCACCTCCCAATAGTACCACAGGCTGGGAACCAAGCCTTTAGCAACATGGGCCTTTGAGGGACACTTATCCAAACCATAGCACATTTTAAGACTGAATAGTATTCTATTGTAGATATAATTTGTTCATCCATCAGTGGATATTTGGGTTGCTTCTACCTTTTGGCTAGTATGAATAACTCTACTGAATTGCAGAAAGCACACCTGAAAAAAATCATATTCTCTGAGCAAATGCCTGGACACTGGACACTGGAAAGAGTTAAAAGAAGGTTCAGAAGAAGGAAGCACTTGGACTGGGTCATAAAAGTAAGTAGATTGGGGCAGGGAGACAACAGCCTTCCCCTCAGCTAACAAGTTACTGTCAGTGGTACATGGACTCCATGTGCAGATAGGTGTAGGTGTGTGTAGGTGTGTGTGTGTGTGTGTGTGTGTGTGTTGGGGGGCGGGAATCCAGTGCTGAGTGGGCCCCAAAGCCCAATGTCAGTCCAGGGCACTGGCAAAGGACAAGAAAATGGAACAAATCAGGGAAGGCTGGAACAAATGACCCACTGAGGGGAGGGAGGGCAGGAGCTGGGCCTGGAACACTTCCTGAGAGCTTCTTTTCCTTCAGATACCTTGATTCATGAGAATATTTTTTTTAATTGAGCAAATCAGAATCCCCACCACCACCACATTTCAACCCTTCAGTAGTCACTCCTTCCAACCTGGCTCAGCCTCAAATCTAGAGCATGTGATTCCTCTGCTCAAAAGTTTTTCAGACTCCTGTTGCTTGTAATAGTCTCTAAGCTAGCATGTTAAGTCTTCCCTGATCTGGCAGGCAGCATTGTTTCAGTTGCAAGTGATAGAAGCATGGCCCAATCTAGCACCTGAACCCAGGACAGCAGGGTCTGCAAATACCTCTTTCATTCACCACTCTATTTCCAGGTCCAGCAATGGTGCTTGGCACTTAGAATACTTTAGTTAAGTATTTGTGGAATAACTAAATAAAATGGCTTAAAATTTAAAAAGGAAAACATGTGCTCTGGTAACAGAGGGAAGGAAGAGGAGCTGGACACAGAACAGTGTGGGTCCAGGGACACAAACAACATCATCCTGTGTTTCTGTCTCTGTCCCTCTCCTGGTATGGGTCCTCCCATAGTGGACATGGTAGAACAGGGTAAGGGAGGGCCTAGCTTGATACAACACCAGGTTTAGAAACTTCAGAAGAGAGACTCCATCCATTTCAGTATTTAAAAAAAGAAATAAATCCCAGGCAAGTACTCTGATTGATTAGGCTGGGGTCACGTGAATTTTCTCTAGGGCAATCACCAGGGAAAGGAGGATGGAATATTATGATTGGTCAACCTTGGGTCTCTTGCCTGGTGGGAGGCTCAACCGTTTCCTGTGATTGGCAGCCCTTGCAAAAGCCCTTGATTGCAGTGGAGGAGGGGCAGTTCCCCAAAAGGAAAGAACCCAGGAGGGGTGCTGTTATCAGAAGACAAGGAGAATCTGGTACTGGCAGGAAAAACAAAAAGCCAAATGTCTGGAGACTAGTGCATAAATACTCCGTCAGCATGAGACTGGAGTGTGAGTCCCAGGACAGCCTGGAGGAGCCTGTAACAAGCTTGAAATGATTTTAAGGTCTCAGTTTTATCTTTTTAAATCTGTGCTCACTTTAACAGAAAAGCAATGCTTTAAAATTTTCACTACTGAATTAAACCTGTCCCTAAGAAATCTTGCCATATTTGGGGGAGGAGGGGCTGTTGCACCCCTTGAAACCCTGTTATACCCTTAAAAGTATGCAAAGGCCACGAGGAGAAGCAAGACTTGACCTTGACAGTTTCCTCCAGGCTATCTTCTAACTACTCTGGTGACAGATAGCATCCATTCCTGTCTGTGCTGTATTCATGCTATGCTCCCCCTTCCTGGATTGTTCTCCCCTGTCCTCTCAAGTCCCACATCCCTGTATTGGGTTGCTCCTTTTGTCCTTTAGACCCAGTGTATTATACTGGAAAGAGCCCTGAAGACCAAGGGTCACGTTCTATGGTTGCCCTCAATTCTCTGCATGACTTCTCTCTGTGAGTTATTTCCTCTCTGTAACTCCATTTCCTCTTCTGTAAAATGAGAGTCGGATTGATCTGTTAGCAAAGGGAAGCTCTCCCTCCCTCCCTGCCTCCCCCACCCCCAGCCTCTCTTGGAATACTCCCAACTAGGAGGAGTGCACTCTGCACTGACCAAATTCTAGAAATTTTTATTGATTCAGAAATTCAGGAGCTGGATCTTTTTTTTCACTGGTAAATGAGAAGGGTTAAGATCAGTGCTCAAATCAGGGGATTTCTCTCTTTCTCAGGCCTGGAAATGAGATCTGTCCTTTAGGAAAGGGTCCCACCCATACTCTACCCCTGTTTCACACACTTTGTTTACCAGTAACCAGATTGAGGCCTAGGGGAGAGGAGGCCACTTGGATCACTGAGCTTAGCAAAGCAAGTTTTCTGTGTGATCAGACATGGCTCAGAAGAAGGTCAAAGCCCCAGCTGATTCCTGCTCAGTACCAGGTGGCAGACAGAGGAAGGAATTCCACTGTTCAAGGCCTCTCTGGCTCAGGATTGCCTTAACCCTTGCTTCTCTCCCATCCTTCTCCCTTCCCACAAGTTAAGGACTACAGAGCTAGGTACCAAGTCAATATGCTCTAATATAATGTGATAAGGAAAAATGCTTTTGAAAAACTTAAAAGAGAAGCGTACACATTTCAGCAAAAGGACAAGTTGAGCTGTAGTTATTTATTGCTAAGCAAAATGAGGGCATATAGCATCAAGACACAGGAAGAATGGTCTGAATTTTTTTTTTTTTGGTGCTGGGGATTGAACTCAGGGCCTTGTGCATGTGAGGCACACACTCTACCAACTGAGCTATAGCCCCAGCCCCTGAATATCTCTTTATAATTGAATAGTTTTGCCTCACGAGTGCGACTTCAGCTTTAAGGAGTATGACAGATATATTTTGAAAATAATGTCTAGTGATATGGACTTGCTAGATTAGGAATGATTCTTTGGGGGAAAACAGTTCCCCCAGAGTGATTTTAGAAGGCTGGGGGGAACCCTAGTTCCTCTTCTAATGTGGTGCAATTGAGGGATATTAAAACCTTTGGTAGGTGCCTTGTCAGATCATGGGCTGGGTATGTTACCAAATAGTTCTGTCTCATCTCTTACCAGAGCAAGGACTGCTTAAAATGGGCAGGTGGGGCGGGGGCAAGTTCACATGTGCCCTCCAACCCAATTTAATGGAGCTTGACATAATTTGTGGGGAAATGCAGGGGGCATGCAGGTGTGTACCAAACTGGTAAGTGTGTCATGAGACCTTGGGCAAGTATCCAAGCACCGCCTTCCTGAATTGCTCCTAGAGGAAAAGGAGCCTGTTTCAACTTTCTTTACTTCTTAAAGTGTTCCTTTGATTAGACAGGAGATAGCAGTCTGTTTAGCAATATTACTATTATTATTCTGTCATGGTTATATTTTTAAAGTAGACTTTTTCTTTTGCCAAGAGCAAATGGAAAGACACATTTGTACTTGTAAATCCAACTGAAGCTTTGCAAGGTTTTCCAAGATAGGTTGAAAATGTATTCTAGGTTCACTGATGCTCAAACAGGAATTTTCCCCCATCCCCAGGTCAAGGATTCAGACTTCTTAAGAGAACTTAAATACAAACTCTTTTTAAAAATAAAATAAGCTTTATTATTGCTATAGAAGTAACACATTTTGTTTATACAAGAATTACTTGGAAAATACATAAAAGTATAAAAAGAAAAACAAGCATCATTTATGATACTAGAAACTCAGGCATAACTGCTGTTCACATTTTGTTATATTTCTTCCCAGCCTTTTTTCCATAGAGAGATACAAAACTATGCATGCAAAATGTCCCCAATATATACTTATATTACATATTCAGGAACATATTGCAAAAATAATTCTGCACCTTACTTTTAGTATGAAAGCAATCCACAGATAACTACTACTAGATTTATTTTTTGTTTCTGCCCTCCATCCTTTTGCCTGTATATTGATACAAAACTATGCATGCAAGATGTTCCCAATATATTCATAGTGCATATTAGGAACACATCGCAAAAACAGTTTAGCATCTTTCTTTGATCTCTTATAGTGCTACAATTCAGAGGTAACCACCTTCAAACTTTAGGTTTACTTCTTCCTGGCCTTTTTTCCATATTATTGATACAAAACTACAAATGCAAAATGTTCCCAATACATTCTTATTACATATTAGGAACACATCGCAAAAATAGTTCAGCATCTTTTTTTTCCCCCATGCTAGGGATTGAACTCAGGGCCTCACACATGAACTCTACCACTGAGCTACAATCTCAGCCCCTCACATCTTTCTTTGATCACACATTAGATCATAACTCAGAGATAACCACTATGAAGTGTTGATGTATTTCCCCCTAGCCTTTTATCTGGAGATTGATACAAAACTATGAAGATAGAATGCTCTGTATGTATTATATTTCAGAGAAGGGAAAAAACAAAAAAAGTGTTTCTTTTATCACTAAACATTTTACCATACTTCTTTTTTTTTTTTTTTTTTTGGTGGTGCTGGGGATTGAACCCAGGGCCTTGTGTACATGTGAGGCAAGCACTCTACCAACTGAGCTATATCTACAGCCCGTGAGTACATTTTTATGTCACAAAAGTTATTTTTAGAAATATTAGTTTAGATGAAAGCACCCTATTCCATTGTATTAAATACACTGTATTTTATTTAGTCAATCCTCTGTTGTTGGCCATTCAGGATGGTCTCAATTTCCATCCTTAAAAATACTGAAATGAAAATATTTTTCTGGTTTTATGACTTTCTGTTCACGCAGTTTCATGTTTTTCTTGGCTACTTGTATGGAGTCAACACATTAAAGATGACCTTGTGTCTATAATGCTTACAGCTAATGTATTTCCAGTTGTTTTCTTGAGCCTAAATTCTTCATTTTAACATCCTAGCCTGAATATAAAATCACATGCCCTGTGTAAATTTCAATTCACTAAATAAAAATTTAAAAGATAAAGACACTTCCACTAAACTCCTATGAGAATACCATTCAGTTCCCCACTGCATGGCACCCAATTTCCTCCTGATCTTTTCATTGATTGATCTTGTAATACTTACAATACATATTGCTATGAAGATGAGTGGCTCCCAGACCTTTCAGTTATCAATCTGTCACAAGTGCACAGTGGTATCTCGTGACATGATGATCCCCGAGATGTCTGAGGTCTCTGCATCGTTGGCCCAAAATTGCTGTATCGCCCATGACCCCTAAAGACTTTTTAGAGAATTATGTTTGACAGTGTGAAAAAAAAAACATAGCATAACAACAACAATGACAACAACAAAAAAATACATGGAAAAGTACAGAAAGGAGAAACTTTTGGTCCTATTCTACCACCATTAAGCAACAAGAATATTTGTTTTGTATGTTCCCTCCAGTTTTTGCTCCTAGTTTTCAGTTAATGGAGTCTGTGGGATTTTCTGGCCCTGATTTTTAAAACTTGTTTTGTAAGCATTTTACAGGCTTCTAGGTCATTTTTACAGTTATCACAGCCAAAAAAGGTACTATTGAGTGAGGGACTAAATTAACAATTATGGTTGGACATTCCATTTGCTTTCCCTCAATTTGGCTGAATCTATAGAAAATATTAAATATGGGCTAAAGATTTCAAATGAATTTAAATCATACTTTTTTGGCTTGTGCCCATTGACTTGTATACACAGCTGGGTAACTTACAATCATTAGTTAGTGATACTGAGGCTAATCATGGGCCTCACCCAGAAAGTGTCCAGATCATCAGTTTCACCTGGACTAATCAGCTTAATCTGAAAATTTTCTAACA
Source organism: Marmota marmota marmota (assembly GCF_001458135.2). Taxonomy (NCBI): domain Eukaryota; kingdom Metazoa; phylum Chordata; class Mammalia; order Rodentia; family Sciuridae; genus Marmota; species Marmota marmota. The sequence continues at coordinate 2,333,875 of NW_026000252.1, forward strand.
AAACATACTAACTACTTCAACTCCAGTCACTACTGTGTAGTCAGTTCTGATTAATAGATTTAGAGGAAGAGGTCCTAGAAGCTAGTCTCTGATGTGTCCTTAACCTCCAGGAATCCTAGTTTTCTGTTTGTAATTGTTTTTCTCTGCCTTACTCTACTTATCTTTCAAGGTTGGGGCAAATAATAGATAGGAAAGCATCTGGAAAAGTAGGTAAAAGCACCATACAAAGCAAGATGTTGGAATTATGATGAATCTGAAGATTGTATCTCTGCCACAAGGGTCTGGCCAGGAGTGGAGTTGGGGACTGAGAACAGGTGAGGGTGCTGCCTCAGGAGAGCCAGAGTTCAAAGTAACCAAGTCTCAGCCTGCTGCATGCACTGTTTTTGGCTTCCTGACTCTAGTGCTGAAGGCAGGGCCACCACCCCACTCTCCCACCAGTTGCTCAGATTCTAGAGCTCAATAGTTTAAGGGGAGTGCTCCAGGGCTGCAGCAACCACAGGAAGCAGAATTATTTCTGGGCTCCTCCCTAATGACTCAATTTACTATTCTCATGGGGCTTAAGCCCTTTTGAATTTACTAAAGAGATCAATTGTGGAGCCAGGGATAGGTGGTTATCAGGAAAGAATCCAGAGATCCTTCTTCATTTAGTAAGCAGTAACTAACTAATGGATGGGCATGAGTGGGGGTACAGGGGCGGGGAGATACACATTTTCTGCAACTGGTGTATATATACTGTTTTTCATTTGAGAATAATGTAATAAAGTATAAAAGCGTATATGAAACTTTAGGGTTATGAGACTAATACTGCAGGCCAACGGAAAGACAGATCTTTAGAAATTTATGCCAACTTGAATATAGTCCTAGACTTTAACTTATGTCAATAAACTTTCATTGATCTTCCCCAAGCATGCTGTGTGTGTGTTTGTGTGTGTTTTACTGGGATTGAACCCAGAGGTGCTTTACCACTAAGCTACATCTCCAGCCCTTTTTATTTTTCATTTTGAGACAGGGTCTCACTAAGTTGTTGAAACTATCCTTGAAAGAGCCATTCTCCTGCCTTAGCCTCCCCAGTTGCTGAGATTACAAGCATGGGCCACTGTGTCTGGCTTCAAGCATGCTTTTTGAACCTATTTTTATTTTCCTCTTGCACAGTCTCTCAGGAAAGCTGCCTGTTAACTCCCATCTAATAGGATCATGTTTTTTCCAATGTTGCCCTGAGCTCTACAGTCCAGGATTCATGGAACAAACCCAATCCCCTGTGGTTCCTTCTGCCTTGATGGGTTGACAGGCATGGTGTTTTAAAACATTCAGCAAAATAATTTGCAATGCAGAGTCCTTATTAGGGTTTTTTTTTAATTGGACATTGCCTGTATTAACTGAAATCAAAAGCAGTATACAATCCTTCCATCTCCCCACACTGGAGAATATGCAACTGTTTTCCTATTTGGGGTTCCACATTTGTCCTTGTTTGTGTGTAGGTATAATTGTTACAGAGTTGGAACCACTGCATTTTCCTGTGGCCCTGGTTATTGGCATCTATTTTTCCACGTAACATTGACACACATCTGTTCAAATCAATTGACATTCCCATTGTGACTGACTCATTTGGTGGGAAAAACAAATTTACATGCCAACTTTACAAAGAAGCATGGGTATGGGGGAACAGCAGGAAGAAATGGTGGGAGAGGATTCTTTTGACTTACAGATCATATAACATTTTCCAATAACATTTTTAAAGATGTATAATATTACACTGAGTGATTGATTCTATTTTACTCCCCTATGGTGGGACACTTGGGTGGTTTTCAATACCTAGTGAGTTAGAAATGCATATAAGTTACAGCCTTTGAAAGATGATTATATTTTCTTGAAACAGGAGTCTTCCATGTCCAGATCCCCGCCAAGAGTGTTGATGTAGTGTTCCTTGATTGGAAAAAAAAAATCAGTACTGCTAACTGGAGATGTTGGATGTCTTCAAAAAATATTCTTGTGATTAAAGTTTTTACAAAATTATGTTTAATTCTACTTTATCAAAGTAACCTGTATATCTTGTCCCCCAACTTATAGAAATGTCTATTTAGATTTAGAGTTAGGCCAAACTTTTCCTGTTTTAAGAAGCACATCTGTCTAATAAACTTTATACAATGCCTTATGTCCAGCAGCTTCCTCACTAACAAATACCATGTGTTGGGAAAAATTGGGCAAACAATGGAAAGGTGTCTAGTTGAGGGTGGTAAAGCTGGATCAATTAATCAGCTGACTATACACTGATTCACTTTATATGTCTCCCATACATTATGTTGCACATTTAGCAATGTTGAAAAACAAAACAATTTTTAAAAATAATTTAGGGAGTTGTTAAAGAGAATTTATAGTCTGGAACGAATTGCCATCTTCTTAACTGACACAGAAATGTTCGGCTAAAATATTGTTTTATTCAGAATTTTGTCCTTGGAGGAAAATCTAGGCATACTGCAACTTTGTGTAATTAAAGGTGGAAGGAATGTTTTAAGTCAGAAGGGCACCATGCTATCAGGAGGTTGTGTGGACGAGCTCAATTTGGGCACCTTTTGGGAGCCCTGAGAGAGGCCGCCCAGATTCTGGAAGGTAACGCCCCCAAATTAGGATCCCTCGTTCCCCTGCCCTCCTCCCCTCCTGGTCCGCAATCGCAATCGGTGCCTCACCTGGATCCTGCAGGCGCCCTCTGAAGGGAGCCAGATGGCGTGGACAAGGTCCTCCAGGAAGTTTGGGCGGCACTCTCTCCTGGCTCGAAGGAGAACCATACAGAATGGGAAGAAAAAAAAGGGAAGCTGGTTAGCTGCAGAAGGGGAATCTCATGGTGGTCCTATTCCAACCCCCAGTGCAATGGAAGACAGACCTGTTCGCCATTCGCGCCCGGGGACTTCGGGCTGGAGGGGCCCTGGCCATTGGGGGCGGGAATAGCAGCGCAGCGGCAAGGGAGTCAAGAGCCTGCAGAGGTCTCAAGGTCGCAGCGCCCCTGGGAGCCTGAGGGACCCCGCTGGCCCGAAGGGACCCAAGCCTCCCTCGCGCACTGCATTGCTCAGGCGCAAGGGAGTCTGGGAGAGCAAAAGTTTCGCGCGGCTGGAGCCAGACTCTCCGCTCTAGACTACTCGCAACCTTGGGTCTCCCCCCAAACTGGAAATTAGGGTCCCACGCCCGGCCCCTCTGGAAGACTATTACAAGGTGTCTCATAGCAACAAGAGGGTTACGTGTGTGCGTGTGCAAGTTTTGGTTTTGTCCTTTAAGATGACAAAAAGACGTGGGAAAAGATTCCACACCTCCCTTCGTTGTTTGCCAGTAGTCATTTACCTGACCAGGCCTCAGATTAAAAAAAAAAAAAAATCAGATCTAAAGTGATTTTCATAGGGATAGTCCTCTTTTCTAGGTCAACTGTGAAGTTCCTAGGCGACAACCCCCCTCCCCCGTTTTCTCACCAAAGGCTTAATGGGCCAGTCAAATGAGGGGTGGAGGTGCTGATGTGCAGCATTAATTAGCGATAGCACCTGCCCACAAGTTTGGAATCACGAAGGGCCCCTGAATTGACAGTTCAGGTGCTGTCCTGAGCTGTGAAGCTAATGCCTTTCCAGTGGGACCTCCTGTGATTTTTCTAGAGTGACAAAGGTGTGGTTGGTGTCGCACCTTCGGGGTAGAAATCTGGGGCCCGATTTGGGGAGAGGCGGAAAAAATAAGTTAGAAACACAGAGCCTCATTGCAGGGCCTTGTCCTCAGGTCACTGCAGTCCCTGCTGGCCGCAGACTCAGATTCCTAGGGAAGGGTCATTGCCCTCCACATCGCCTTGGGTTCACCTACCCTCCAGAAAGGCCTCGCTTGATCCTTCTTGGATACCTGAAGTCCAGGAAAGCTCCCCGCAACACAGTAGAGGTAAGGAAGGGGATATGCGGGAATAGGGCCCCATAATCTTTCCTGAAGTCAAAAGTGCTTTCCACTCAAGGACATGAGCCGGTTTACCAGGAACCGCTGAGAGAATTAGGGGTAGCTGGCAGTCAACCCCCTTTCTGCCTCCCCTTACTCCTTTCCCACATCCCCACCTGTTTCCTTGTTGGGGACTTAAGACGAGCTTTCCTCGATGTCCAGTGGGTGGCATTCTAATACGTCATCAGAAAGGGCTTTCTCCCCCCCCCCCC
>NW_026000252.1:2340986-2355875 GCF_001458135.2 Marmota marmota marmota
TGGGGCCCGGGGGCGGAAGGGGGGAGGGGAAAAGAGGGAGCGGTAGGGAAGGGGGGGCGGTATGCAGGCGCTCAGCGCCACAGCCTTGGCTCCAAGCCGGTGAGGGCCAAGAAGGACACAGGGCGCCCATAATAACCGAATGCAGAGCAGAATAGCAGGGGTCCAGGGAGAAAAAAAAAAGGGAAAATAGAGAATGGCTAAGCCAAGGGCATACCCAGAGACCCACCCGACAGAAGCCACCCTGCGCTCACTGGTCCTATCATGGTGTCCTTTGAGTTGCCAGCAAGGCGCTGCTGGGTGGTTGAGCGAAGCCTCTTGAGTTGTGCTTCTTGGGTATGTCTGAAATGATTTGGGAGATGAAACAGGGGACTTCAGACTGCGTGAGCATAACGCTCTCGCCACGCATTTGAGTCCCGATCTGTTGGGACTCCCCTGACCTGATCACGCTACAAAGCTCTCTTTAGAAAAGTCCCTGGAACCGGACGAGCCCCCTTAGGTCCTGATGGTCCATTTTGAGGGCACGGCCCGGAGGGAGGGAGCAATATTTTATACATGTGTGCAGTCCAAGAAGGGAAACTGAAGGGAATTAAAATTTAGAAACAGAAGAGAAAGCGAGCCCTTATTCTGGGATGCTAGATACTGTTAGGGACCTATGTTATTTAATGGGTGTGAGAATGGCATTGAAGGTAGGATGATGTCCTTATCCGCAAAAGATACATACCGAAGTGTAGAGAAGTGAAACGTTACGATGTCTGAAATTTTCAAATGATGCAGCTAAACTAACATCCGCTCACATTCACACACACACACACACACACACACACGCATGGAGGAGGGGGGAGAGAAAGTTGCAGTATACTAACATTAGTTGCTACCTGGTGTGTGTGTGTGTGTGGGGGGGTAAACAGACATTCATTGTACTGTTCTTTCAATTTTCTTGTATATTTGCAAAATGTCACAATAAAATTTTTGAGAGAAACCCCTTATAAAATAGTGCCTGTACGCTGTCGTGGAAAATGAACGCGGCTTCTTTTTCACCCCCTGTCCCGGGTGGGACAAATCTTTAAGCCAGCAGCGCTCAAACTCAGTGGGATCTGGACGGGAAGAGCAATGGGTAGCGCTGGCCTGAAGCTGACAAGGCCCAGAGCAAGGGACGAAGGCCCGGAGTGGCCATGGGGACCCCAGACAGGTGGGTAGCCAGGCACAATGCGCTGCGGAGGAGCTGCGGGGCTTGCTTGCCTGGAGACCCAGGCTGGGGATTGCTTCTCTGGAGTCTTTCTGCTGCCCGGGGGCCGACTCGACCGGATAGGCTCTGCTGCGCCCGCGGACTAATAAGGGAACTCGCCGACCGCAGGAAACTGAGTGGCGCGCTTATAGCTGCGGCGGTGGCCAGGAACCCCTACGCTTCCCCAGGGAAGCCGAAGTTGTCGCAGCCGGTAGACTGTTCACCAGATAATCGAGAACCGCGTGCGGGCTGTGGGAAGAAAAGTCAGGTGCCGAAAGAAAACGGCAACAGTGAAACGCGCGCGCGCACGCACGCACACCAAATCAGTATTCAAAAATAAAACCACTGATTCCGCGGTGCTCCGTTCTTGTTTCTTGGGCTACTTAACTCTCGCATGCATTTTACTGCTATTTCTGTAGAACTGATGTAAAAACTTCTATTGACTTCCTTTGCAAGGGCGATCTTGAAGACTCAAGGCGTGCAATCCGCCCGCGGCCTTTTGCCGGCGTCTGTGGGTTTTTTTGGATGCGAAGGGGCTAGAGGGCAGAAGAGTGGAGTCTTCTAGGGTCTGCAAAGTTAATTTGAGAAGTTAACCAAAAAGATTTTGTAGACCAAGATTTTCTTTTCAGGAAAGGGTTTAAAACGGCTGATAACGTGTACGATTTCGGCGGGCGCTAAAAACTGATACTAAGAGCTAAAATTCCCCTATTAACATCTTCAAAATCTTTTCGTGGACATGGCTGAAAGTTTGTCGGGCTGCCAGACGTGACAGAACAAGTTTCTAAATCCTCAGATAGATCATTTATAAAGCCTCTGTGTCCTTGGGGTGAAAGGCTTTCTCTGGGCTTTTTAAGGCTCAGCTTGGTGTGAAAATTTACTTGGGTTGCTGCATGTAAGCATTCATTTCCTTACCTAAATTCAGAAGATTCTCCCGCTGTAAGATGAAAGTTGAGTTTGTGGCATGTCCTCTAAAGAAAAATGGCAACAGCTTTCTTTATTAAACTCCTTTTGCTACATCAGCAAATTAGCAAGCCAGTTGAATATTGATGAATTCTTTGAGGGTGAGTAATATGGCTACAGGCCCGAGAAAGTGAGGGAGGGCAGGCTTAAGTATTTACTCAAGTGAACAATCTTCAAATATTTTCAAATATGGTATCTCGAGGATTTTCTTAGGACCTCCGAAGCAAACCCTGATTTTGCAAATGGCTTCTCTTTTATTAGGCCCTTCTCAACTTCAGAAAATTCACAGGACATAAATTGCCCTAAAAAGTGTCCAGAAGCTCATCCTGAATTAGAAGGGGGGACACAGCTCACCAACCTGGGTGTTAAGGAGGCCTCCAACTGCGGAGGCAGGAGACTTTTTACAGAGCGCTAAGAGCTCCAAACCAACTGCACACATCATCTACTGTTTTGTTTTTGTTTTTGTCACTTCTGAAATACTGTTTAGAACTGAGTATTTTCAAGAAAATAGCACATTTTTTTTCCATTTTCTTCCATGTAAGATTCAGAAATTACCTTGATAAGAAAAAATTATAGTAAGCCAGGGAAGGAGTTTAGCAATAGCTTTGAAGAGTCTGAAGGCACAGATGAGAAAAAATAAATTAGTTCTAGACTGGAGATATTCAATAAGGAGGTTATGAATAACAAGTAATTTGGAATAATTTTGGGAATTTTTTTTTGCAAAACAATTATGAATGAGTCTTTGGAAATGAATATTAAAGAATCAAGTTGAATTGAAACTTCGTGAAATTACAAAGTAAATTTCTAGAACTTAGCAGTTTTTAGTTTAAATAGAAATGCCTTTTATGATTATGTTTTCACCAAGGCCTTGAGTTAGGGAAACAAGACTTTCCTTATGTTGTAAATATCCAGAAGTCTTCAGAGAGATAAAAATCAGGATAGAGTTACAGATTTAACAGAAAGAAAACAACTGGAATCGTGTTATGAAGCTTCTACTGTGTTATTTATAAAGTTTTTTTTCAGGGTTCAAGCAAAGGCTAGTAGTGACTAGTGACTATACAATAATGCCTGCCCTACTACAAGATTAAACCAAAAAGATAGTGCCCTTTGATGATTTTTATTTTATTTTATTAAATTAATCATGATAAAAAATAGTTATTTGCAAACCTTCAAACTTTAAGGAAATTTTTCGTATCTTCTCCCACCACCATGATCTCACCAGAAAAATGTAGAATGAATTAGTAATTTTTTCCTTTCTGCCAAAAAGGAGCTTAGTAAGTCAATGATGGCTTTTGCTTTTGATCTCAAGATCTCTTTTCCCTCCACAGAAATGCAGAATCACAGCCTTCAACTGCTGGGATTTCTACTCTAAACATGGCATGTTTTTCTTGTTGGGTGTGTACTATTACTGTCTTAATTACTTCTGGATTTTTGCCCATTAAATCAAAGACTGTCTCAAATGACAGAAATGATCAGATCTTTGCACAAAAGAGGGCCACAACATAGGGGTATAGGATAACCTTCCTCTCTCTTAACACAGTACTGGCCCTACAGTGTGACTGTCCTAAGTGAGCATGGCTTGCTGTCCTTTGCACAGAATGTGAACTGACAGAGCAAAATGTAATGACAGGGACTTGGAGACGGAAAATCCATCTCTTGTGTACATGGTGTCTAGAACAGGACTTCAGGTGTACTTGTGGGCTAGATTTGGTTGCTTGTTTTCTCCATAAAATTATAGTGATCAGTTTCTAATTTTATACTTCTAGCACTTTCCTGGAGTCTTACCTAATTATGAAAAAGAGAAAAGAAAAGAAACTCTAGTATGTATTAATGTCAGTATATCAAATGTACTCATGTTCACGGAGGCTGAAGAATATTTGGACAGTTGGTTTCTCCATTTAAATTTTAAAAATTGAAAAAAAAATACCAAGCAAACAAACAAACCCACAAGTGACCAGCCCAAGGAGGTCCTGTAAAAAGCACAATGCTCTGCCAAGGCTGAATGACATCACTTTCAGGATCTTGCTATGTAAAGGGAAAATGTTCCTGGGGGCAAATAATATCTTACTGGATAGAAAGAAGAAGATGGAACAGGAAATTAAGGCTGATGAGGGATGCTATGTTTGTTTAAAACCAAGGTGCAGTTGTGTGTATTCCAAAGCATAAACTACTTTATGGAAACATAGGAGAGAAAGTTAATGTAGATAACTGAAACATTTCCATGAAAGTTGTTAACACTGAACTATCCAGAACTTACTTGAAGTTCTTGTTCTTGTCACCATCACAGACTGCTTGTATTAGAAGGAGTGGGGGACTTAATTAGCAGAGTTTACAGGACTGGTGGAAAATGTCATTTCTTTTACCTCCTGTCTCTTAAAATATTCTTTTTTGCATTGCTGGGAATTGAACTCAGGGCCTAGCACATGCTAGGCAACTACTCTGAAGTATATACCACCAATCTTTGTAATAAATCTTGGGTAGGATTTACAGTAGTTAACAACTGGAAAAAGCTTCATTCATTGGTATGAGAAAGGAAATGGAAATCTGGATCCATTTGTGTTTTCAGGCGGCGTGGGGGATACTGGGGATTGAACTCAGGGGCACTCAACCACTGAGCCACATCCCCAGCCCTATTTTGTATTTTATTTAGAGACAGGGCCTCACTGAGTCGCTTAGCACCTTGCTAAGTTACTGAGGCTGAACTCATGGTCCTCCTGTCTCAGTCTCTCAAACCACTGGGATTACAGGCATGTGCCACCACACCCCCGGCTCTGGATCCAGTTTTTAATTTTAGCATTTGTCCTAAACCCCCAGGGCTCAACAGCTTCTTTGTTGTACAGTCCCCAGGAATGCCTAGGCCATAGGCATCATAAAAAGAGTTAGGTGGAGAGTAAGGCCAATGCAAAAGAGAAAGAGAGAAGCTAAAAGAAAAAAAGAATACCAAATCCTTCCCCTCCATTCCAATGTTTGTCCTCAAGTTCAAACCCTCAACTTGTCACTACTAGGTCATCAGGGTGACCCTTTTATGCTGCCCCACTGATTTTTCAATGGAGTTCTGCACCTCAGTGTACTCCTGAGTTCTGCCTGGAAAACACTTTTTCTGTGGCATTTGTTGATGGAACTCAGGGCCTCACACATGCCATAGTGCTCTACCACTGAGCCTCATCCCCAGCCCCCGAAACACATTTTTGATCATATCAATCCTTTGAACAAAAATTGCACAACTGAAAAGCTTAACTCTGTAATGTGGTATTCAAAGCCCTCTCCAACCTGGCTCTAATCAGCCTCCCTGGTTGCATCCCAGACATTCCAGGTGCACCTTCCTCATACTTCCTTGGCTGGGTTCAGATGGCTTCTTAGATGGCCTCAAAGTTGGAGTTAACTGCCTCTATCCTGTCTTGTCATAGAACTTCAATGAAGCTAGTTGTGTTGAGATGGTCTTACTAGTAGCCAGGAGTTCTTAGAGGTTGGGGTATATCTATCTGAAGGTATCTTCTCAGGACTTCAGGTGTAATAATTTTCATCAGTTGATGTTCAATACATATTTGTTAAATACATAGGAAACAGAAGGAATGAGAACAAGTTGTGGTGTTGTTGATACTAAGATAATGGCAAACATCCTCAACCATTGGCTTAGGCGAATTTCCAAACCTTTGGTACTGAACAAAGGTTGTTTAACCCCATCAAACATGTTGGCTGAAGAGAAGTCCATCTGGGACTGACATTTGGAATGTATCACTTGCAATAATATGGAATTCATGTACTTTTAAATTAGCTTCTCACTACTATATAAACCCTCTCCTGAAAAACTATCACCGTCATTTTGTACTTTTAAATTTCAAGCTGTTCCTAGAAGGGAAGGTGGAATTTGGATGGAACAGGGCAAAGAACATTTTTAGGGGCCTGGTAGTAAAAAAGCTAAAAGGAGATAGACCTAGCTGGGCTGAGAATTTCTATTAGGGAATCAGTTGGGCAAATAGGGTGAGGTCAGATAATGGTGTGTGTAGGGGACTGGAAGTTGGCAGAGAATTTTTGACTTCAGTTGTAGGAATATATGGAACATTTAAAGGACCTTACATAGGAGTATGGTGTAACAAACCAGTGTTTTCAACTTTTAGCTTAAATGGTAACCCTATGAACTACAAATGATGGTATACTTCTCAATAATTGAAATGTCCCAGTGTCCATGGCACACACAAATGAATTTTGTAATTTGGGAAGAGAAATGGTGGAAAAATACTAGTTACTTATGCCAACTGTGTATCAGGAATGTGCTAGACCCTTCCTCCAGCTATTCTCTCCCTCATCCCTTCCCCTGTCCCAAGCCCTCCTCCTCTCTCTCACACACACACCTGCACATGCACACAGGAAAAGTCTCCACTAGGATTTGATTTTAATTGACCTTTAATTTATTTCCTCTTTAGCTACTCATAAAATTTGTTTTAAAATGCCAGTAAACATCAGGCAAAAAATATTAATTTGAAAAATCCAGAAACTTACTGTCATGTGCTAATTTGATGGAACAAAGGACTGAAAGTGTATGTTTTCTGGATTGAGCCTAATTTTTTTTTTTTTGGTGGTGGCAGTGCTTCTGACTGGACAATGTTCTTTTTCATGGGCAGTTGTTTAAAAAAATGTTATTAAATACTTTCATGAAGTTAAAACAACATTGAAAATAACTTGGGCAACTTAGATATTCCCTGTTCTTGCTGTAACCCAAATATCACCATTTATTTAGAGCTTAAGTACATCTCTCCTAACAGTGGCATTTCTCCACCTTAGTAGGATGAAAACTCAGCAGATGAAATATGAAATGAAAATGATAATTCATTTGTAGTTTGAACCATGAAAGCACAAGATTTTTTGGAAAGATTATTTTATTTTGATTATAAACTATAAATTAGTGTAGGAATGACATTGAGGCTTACTTTGGGGTCAGTTTGTTCCTAACCTGACCCACCCTTGGAAGGGGGAAGGGCAGGAATTTCTCTAACCCAAGGAAACCAGCCTCCCTATAGCTTTAAAACGTGTCTCTTTTCTCCCCAACTGAGAGTCATTTTGTGCTTTGTTGTGCAAATGTAGTTTAGAAAATAGAATAAATATTATGTGGGCATCACTTGAAAAAACACTTTTAAGATGTGTGTGTGTGTGTTTTAAGTTGTAGACAGATCTTAAAAATATTCTTTTATTAGAGTGTTATATTTATACACAGTAGTTGGGTTCATTTTGAGAAAATCATCCATGTCCCTGTTGCCCTCCTTCCCTACTCTTCTCCCTCCCCCTATTCTTCTTTCTCTACTGTACTGATATTTCTTAAGACAATTCTTGATAGAAATATGTATTTGGGGCTGGGGATATAGCTCAGTTGGTAGAGTGCTTGTCTTACATGCACAAGGCCCTGGGTTCAATCCCAAGCACCCCCCCACACACACACACACACATAAAGAAATATGAATTTGGCTAAAAGTCAAAAATTTAAAAATTACTTTAAAAGGTGAATCATTTACATTAGTGCCATGTTTCTATAATAAGGTGTGTGTGTAACAAAGTTAAAACAACATAAAAATAACTTGGGCAATTTAAATATTTTTGCAAATAATTGTAGAATAGCATTTAATTCTTTGACTCAGAACAATTCCCCCATGCCGATCAGAGAACATCTAGAAATAAATGCTGACAAAGCTCTGTAGCCCACTCAGGCTTGTCACTTCCCTTCTGGCAACTTGCTCCCTCCCCCTGTCCCACCACCTGCCTATGCCAAGTTAGCCCCTCTCAGCTACTGGTGTTTAATAATTCTGTGAGTCACTCTGATTTCATGCATTATTACCCTTTAGTTAAGTCTCACTAACTTCACCAATGGCCAAACCAGATGGTTTTGAATTAGGTAAGAATAAAGCAAAATAAAAAATAAAAAAAGAAGGAGAAGTAGAGTAAAGAAGGGAGCATGGTATTAATACTCACATATAAATCAATAAGCAAAGTCCCCTGACTCTGTCTTTTATCCTTAGGCACTGGAAAATATGTAAATATACATAATACATGTGCATACCCATGTATACACATACATTTCACAGTCACCCTTCAGTATCCACAAGGGATTGGTTTCAGGACCCCAGTCCGTCCTGCTACCCAAATCCCTCCATGCTCAAGTCCCTTATGTAAAATAGCATAGTATATGACTATGTACCTATGTGCATCTTTCTATATATTTTATTTTATTTATTTATTTGCTTATTTTGGTACTGAGGATTGGAGCCACATCTCCATCTTCCTTTTAAATTTTTATTTATTTTTTATTTAGAGAGAGGATCTCACTGACTTGCTTCGGACTCTGCTAAATTGCTGAGGCTGGCTTAGAACTCCCAATCCTCTTGCCTCAGTCTCCCAAGTTGCTGGGATTACAGGTGTGCACCACCACACCCAACTTCCCATATATTTTTAAATCATCTCTAGATTTCTTATAATTGCTGATATAATATAAATGCTATGTAAATAGTTGTTATATTGCATTGCTTAGGGAATGGTGACCAGAATAAATAATTCAGTACATGTTTAGTACAGATTCAAATTTTTCCAAATATTTTGATCCATTGTTGGTTGGATCCATGGACATAGAAACTACAGATTTGGAGGGCAGATTGGTTTGTAATTATATGGAGCCCTCACCTCCGTCCCCCCACCCCACTGTGAATTACTTTAGAGGATTGTTGGCCTGATCTTATTCCATTTCCATTACAGGATTTATTTATTTATTTATGCAATGGTGGGGATTGAACATGGGGCCTCACTCCTGCTAGGCAAGTGCTCCATATCCCCTGCCCTCTACAGTAGAGGATTATTGAGTTTCTATTATCACCAATATGGGTAACATTATAAATAACATTAGAGCTTCTCCCAGTATCATTATTTATAGTGTTTATTTTCACTTTGTTGTACGATTTTTTAATTTTGGCTTTCAATAGCTACATCAATTATCCTCTTACAAAACTAAACAGGAGCCAGGTACAATGGTGCATGCCAATAATCCCAGCACCTCAGGCGGCTGAGGCAGGATGATTGCAGGTTTGAAGCCAGCTGGAGCAATTTAGTAAAGTCCTAAGCAATTGAGCAAGACCCTGTCTCAAAATAAAATATCAAAGGGCTGGGGGTGGGGCTGAGTGGTTAAGTTCCCCTGAATTCAATCCCTGGTACCAGAAAAACAAAAGAAAACAACTAAATAGGAGTGTTTTGTTTTGTTTTGTTTGCAGGGCTAAGGATGGAATGGTGGGGGGGGGGGGCTCATATGTGCTAGACAAGTGCTCTACCATTGAGCTACATCCTCAGAACTTTTGTTTTTATCTTGAGACAGGATTTCACTAAGTTGCCCAGGGTGGTCTGGAATTTGTGATCCTTCTTTCTCTTGAGTCACTGGGATTACAGGTCCTGGTCTCAATAAGAACTTTCTACGGAATGATTTTCACCAGTCAGTCAGTCCTGTAATTTGCAGCTAGTAGGACTTAATTTCCTTAAAGAAGGAAAAAGTAACTGAGGCAAAGATGCAGCAGTGACATAGCATATATTTTCCCACTCAGTCGGTGTTCTGCCATATGTATTTACATGAACAAATTGAAACAGCGTTGCATTTATATAAATACTTTTCATTAAAAAAACCCATAAATCATTTGAAGAATGTTGTGCTTGTGGAGTTTGCCTGTATGATCAGATTGAAGGGGCTGGAGTTGTGGCTTGGCGGTTGATCACTCCTCTAGCATGAGCGAGGCCCTGGGTTCAATCCTCAGCACCACATAAAAATAAGATAGAGGTATTATGTCCAACTACGACTAAAATAAAATATTTTTTTAAAAATAATCAGATTGAAGATATGGTAGCAGCCTGTATGTGTGTGGTGGTCCCCAGTGACTCCCACCTCCTGGTATTCCCACCCTGGCATAATCCCTTCCCCTAATGTGTGGACAAGGGCCTAGAGATTTTTCTAGCAAATAGAATATGGCAGAAGTGATGGGATGTCAATTCTGAGATTGGGTTACAAAAACCCTGTGGATTCTGACTCAGGTCCTCTTGTCATCCCTTCCCCTTTCCTTCTCTCTCTTCATATCATGCTGTCATGAGGACACCTGAACAGCCTATGGAGAAGGCCACAAGAGAGGAACTGACATCTCCTGCCAACAGCCACTTGAGTGAGCTTGGAAGTGGATTCTCCAGCTCCAAGTGAGACTTGAGACAACTGCAGCCACCACCCACAACTTGACTGCAGCTTACAAGAGATCCTGAGCCAGAGGCACCCAGCTAAGATGGTCAGGATTCCTGACCCACAGAACCTGGGGGACAATGAAACCTTGTTGTTTGGGGGTAATTTGTTATTCATCAATAGATAACTAATACAGGAGGTCTTGTAATTGTATAACCAATGTGAGTTTAGAAGCTGAAATCTGACCTCATTTGTTTTCTTCTTAAAAAAATGCTGTAGAAAAATCACAGGACTCAAATTCTCTCTCTCTTTTTTGGGAATAAACAACTATAATTACAATTTAAACAGGATATTGTTGAGATCCATCATAGGGATTAACACTAATTAGAACTAACAGACGTTTCTGTGAAAGTCAGCCTTCTCTTTACAAAAAACACTTGTCCTTTGATAATGTATTTCTTATGAACATGGTATGTGGAGGGGGATGAGAGAGAGAGAGAGAACAGCACTGTGTTTAGTTTAATGTTTGACTAGGCTTTCATTATTGGTGGAGGAATAGAAAGATGGGGGCATTTTTAGTATCTTAAAAATGGCTTAGATAAGGCTGGGGTTGAAGCTCAGTGGTAGAGCACTTACCTAGCATGTGTGAAATACTGGGTTCGATCCCCAGCACCACATAAAAATAAATAAATAAAATAAAGTATTTAAAAAATGGGTTATACATTGAAGTCAAATTTAGGGATAAAAGACTTTTTTCCTTAACATTGACATATATTTTACGCAGTTTTTTTTTTTTTTAATTTGGTTTGCTATTTTTAGGCTACAAGAACACAATTTGAACATGATTTCGAGCCTCCTTTCATGGGTGGGAAACCTCATTAGGGCTCTAATTTTTAAATATTTGACAAGCAATTAGCATAACAAATGGTTTTAGACAGTTTTGGCTTTCTCAGAGATTGAAAGATGAAGATGCTCCTTTCTTCTGATAGCAAAAATATTTCTTATTATGATTGCAAATATGATGAACACTATGTGATGCATATTTATAAATCATGTCACCTTAAAAATTAAATGGGGCTGGGGTTGTGGCTCAGTGGTGAGGCACTTGCCTAGCACGTGTGAGGCACTGGGTTCAATCCTCAGCACCACATAGAAATAAATAAATAAAACAAAGGTATTGTGTTTGTCTACAACAGGGAAAATTTTTTTTTAAACTTAAATGAACATTACCACAATAAGGGGAGCCATTGTTCTGAAGTGGTGTTTCAAAAAGCAAGTAAATCAGTCAATTAAAATTATGCAGTTTTTTAAAGCCAGTCACAGTGATACATGCTTATGATTCCAGTAACTTGGGAGGACGAGGCAGGATTATTGCAAGTTCAAAGCCAGCCTCAGCAACTTAGTGAGAATCTCTTTAAAAAAAGTGCAGTTTTTTTCTTAAGATATTTTGATCCTCGCATTTTTAGAATTGTTCCCTTCTTATAGGCTCTCAGGCCCTTTCTTAGTACTAGTCAGCCATTCAGCCAACTGGATAGAGCACCTGCTATATATCTTCAGCAATTACTATGTAAGAGAAATACAAAGTGAATAAGAGCCAGGGATCAGATACAAGAGGCACACAATTGAGTAGATCAAATATGCACCTGAAATGGTCAAAATGCACTTTTACTGAGTAAAGAGACATTGAAGACAAAAATGCATATATTACTATTGAATTTTGAAATTATGCTTAATTGTACTGAATGAATGTCAATTCATGAAAAATATGATTCTTTTTTCCAATATGAATGTTTTAAAATATTTTTCGTTGTTGATGGACCTTTATTTATTCATTTATTTTTATGTGGTGCTGAGAATTGAACTCAGTGCCTCACACATGGGAGGCAAGCACTCTACCACTGAGCCACAACCCCAGCCCTCCAATATGAATCTTGATCGCAGTATTTATTTGCATGTCTGTTCTTACTGTCCTCATTGCCTAGAATGCTCTTCCTCTCCATCCTCACCTGATGAAATTCTACTTTCATTTAAGGGCCAGTTCAAAGGCTCCTAATTCTATGAATCTGAGGCTTACCCCATCTTGGCTTGTCTGTTGGACTGGAGACTAGAGTCCCACTCCTTAGAATTTCATGAGTGATACTTCTCCTTCCTTCTCTCTGGTACTTCTCTTCTGTCTTCTTTCATGTCTGTTCTTCTCTGACCTTTTTTGAAATTCTCTTTGGAGGATCAAATGTCTGGGAATTCTGATTCTGTGGTCTTAATTGCCTGCATTGTATGATCCCCTCAAGGCCTAATCTTCTAGTAACTACCCCTTATTTGAGTTGTAGCTCCATTTCTCAAGCAGATTTCTGGACATATCCACTTGAATGTCACTATCACCTCAAACTCATCTTCACTCCTATCCTCTACTCTCACCTCAGTCTCCTTATTTAAATCCAGAGCTGGTCATGTCTTCTGAGACTTTAGGGCTCTAAATGACTTCTTTGAGTTAATCTTTTTCTTTTTACATATATCCAGTCAGGCGGATCTGACCTTAATTTAAATCTTATGTCTTCATGAAGACGTCTCTGCTCCCTTATCTGGAGCTTTTCATGCTCCAAATTCACATGTTCTACTCAATTTATATCAGAAGTGGAGCTGAATATGACATTTGACTGTTTCCTGTAGGCTAAAATGAATGAAGTCCTGTTGTTCTTCATTGGAAACAGTTCTCCTTTCTTCTCTTCCTATTCTCCAACTCCTTCCCCTGTCCGCTCTCTTCATCTCTCCTCACCTAGGTGAAACGAGTGCCTCCTAAGTGTCCTCCCTCAACATAGCATATTTGTGCACCCTGTCTCAATGCTTATGATCATAGAGAATGTTCTTCTCCCTCTTCTCTGCTTAGCTAAATTATATTCATCTTCTAAGAGCAGGCTCACTGCCTACTTCTAACTAGCCAATATTCCTGGATCTTCCAGTACTCATGGAAGATTCTCTTCTGTGTGAGGGGGTGTTAAGTATAGAGGCAAAAAGTATATATATTGGATCTAACAAAACCTGGATTTGGGTCCCAATGATGTTTACTCACTGTGCAAGCTTAATTTCCATGAGCCTCAGTTTTCTCATTTATAAAACAGAAAAATCACTTTACCTTACAGAGTTGTTGCAGGACTAAATAAGATCCTGCAAATAACACATCTGGCACATGGGACCAAGGTTGTCTTGTGACCAAGGTTGTCTTGAGTGTCTTGCAAGGCTGATATACTACACTCAATTCCAGGGTGTTGCTGCAAAGATGGTCCTTTGTACTTGTGAAATGCTCTACTTGCACACTGTAATCTCAACTCGAACATAGTAGACCTGATGTGCTTAGTATTATTTGCCAAGTTGCATATATCTGTTTTAGTGTTTAATGATCTATAATCAGAGGAGAGGATGGGGCAGGAAGTGCTACTTCTCTTCTTCACAGTTTCATCTACTGTTGCTTCTCTGACCCCATTGCTCACCACCATCATCTGTCCCTCCACCATGCCTCCATTGTATTGGACTGGGCTTCTTGTACTTTGTCTGATGACCTTGGCCCAGTTTCTCATGATTTTGCACAAGCCCATTCTCTGGATTGCAATAGCCTCTATAGCCTCTAGCTCCTTAGACATCTATATCTATTTCCCCATCCCAATTAGATTTGTTTTCCATTGCATCCTTGGCATCTAACATAGTGCCTGGCACAAAGGAAAGGTGCGAGAAATACTTGTTCCATGAATTCACTGCTTTCAGGAATCATTACCTGGATCTCCTCCAGAAGGGGCAGGATTTTAAAATGAACCATTGTGTTTCTTCAACTATCCTGACTGCATTTCTAATATCTACTCATCTAATGCTCTTAGCCAACGTTAACATGTGCAAATGTTGTGCTAAAATGTCACCTGTTTCTTTAAAAATTTTTATTGACAAATCAAAATTATATGCACTTGTAATGTACAATATGATATTATGAAAGCAGATTCTTTTTTAATATTTTTTTAGTTGCTGATTGATCTTTTTTATTTTTTATTATTTTTTTTAATACGTGGTGCTGAGAATCGAACCCAGTGCCTCACACAAACCAGGCATGTGCGCTACCACTGAGCTACAGCCCCAGCCCTGAAAACAGATTCTTAATAGGTGCATGTTTCTTAATCACTCTGTGGCTCAGTTTTCTTATTTTTAAAATAGGTGTGATGAGAGTACTTCTCTCATAAGTTGTAGTAAGGATTCAATGAAATGCCTCTGCTATCTGGAATGTTTTCTCTTCAGATCATCAATGGACTGACTCCTTCATCACATTCAAGATTCAATTCACCTGTAATCCCAGAAACTTGGGAGCCTGAGGCAGGAAGTTCAAGGCCAGCCTCAGCAACTTAGTGAGATCCTGTCTCACAATTTTTTTTTTAAAGGTCTGGGCATGTAGCTCTGTGGTAAAGTGTTTCTGGGTTCAATCCCTGGTAGCAAAAAAAAAAAAAAAAAAAAAAAAAAAAAAAAAAAAAAAAAAAAAAAA